>NC_048231.1:47691842-47695248 GCF_002007445.2 Ailuropoda melanoleuca
GTCCGTAGTTTATCTTAGGGCTTACCCTTGGTGTTGTGTAGTCCATGGGTTTGGACAAATGGATAAGGACGTGTACCCGCCATTACAGTATCATACAGATAGTTGAACTGCCTTAACGTTCCTCTGTGCTCTGCCTGTTCATACTTAGCGAGGGAATTTTTAAACTCTTGGGGGCAGTTTTCACCAGATCCCTAAACACAATTAGAGTCATTTCTTCAACTGACGGTCTGATTCTCCTCTCTTTTTCAGTTAAAGAGTTTGTTTCGGTTTGAAACCAACTAGACAAAATAACTAAGTATTGATACATTTAGACATGAAGTACATTATTCTGGGTGCTGTGGGGTAAGGAACAATCATTCAGGGTTCTTTGTTTA
The DNA here is from genome assembly GCF_002007445.2 of Ailuropoda melanoleuca. Taxonomy (NCBI): domain Eukaryota; kingdom Metazoa; phylum Chordata; class Mammalia; order Carnivora; family Ursidae; genus Ailuropoda; species Ailuropoda melanoleuca. The sequence goes on from NC_048231.1 coordinate 47,692,217, forward strand.
TTCCGGTTGCCTTATTTATGTCGTGGGGTTTTGACAGTCTCCTGGTTATCTTTCAAGATCATGAGCGGATTTTAGGTCTCAGTAGTTTGGTCTTACCTCTGAAAATGCTTATGCTTGGAAACTTTTCATAGACTTAATTAGCTAGAGAATTCGCTAGATCTCTTGGTCTCAACTCAACTGAACGATCTGCTTGGTGCTGAAGAATTTCAGTCTAAACTGCAAATGTGTCTGACAGTGTCAAGAGGACAGTGACGGGTGGTAGAGGGAGGGAGGCTGGCCCACGTACCTGAATGCCAGACGGCAGACTCGTGGGCAACGCCAAGCCAGCCAGGGCTCACTCAGGAACCCTTGTGAATGGAAAGATCTGATAATTCTTCTCCCGTCCTCTCTCTCTTCACCTGCAGGTGGCAACCACCTGTAAACTTTCTGTGGTTTCATTTGGATTCTTCCGAACTGTTTCCTTAAGGCCCTCTTTGAAAGCTGTGGTCACCACTCTTTTGCACACTGCCCCCCCGCCCCCCCCGCCGAATGGGCTCGGGGACAGCTTCGCCATTCCCACGTCCAGAGGTCTTCAGCCTCCTATACCACCTTTGCATGAAGAGCAAACCTAGCGGATTCCTTTTCAGTCTTTATTCTTGAACTTCCAGCTGAAACTCCTGGCTACTCCCTTCTTCCCGAAACTCCGTCTTTCTTGGCTTCTCCCAGCGGTCTTTGTTATTCTTTATACCTTTCCTTCTGGAACACTCTTCTGGAAAATGGGAGCTCTGTGTTCTGTCTTGGGCCCTCTTCTCTTGTTACTGTGCACATTGTCCCGGGGTGGCCTGTCCCTGCCCCCTGGGCCCGTCGCCAGTGGGTTACTCCTTAATGTCTGTCTCCAGCTCAGGAGGCCCCATGGGTTCCAGACCCTCAGTGAATGCCCGTCTGCTTCCCTGACGATGCCCACTGGCTTCTCATGGTGGCTCACCTTCAACACATCCAAAGTGGAGCTCATTGTTCTCCTTCCTCTCCACCTGCCTCTTCCTCTTAAATCCTTTATGGTGGGGCATGTCATCGCCATTTTGCCTAAGAGAGAAAACTAAGAGTTCACAGAGACTCCTCTCCACTTCTACTTTCCGTCATCTCCTCAGTCACCAGATTCAGTGGATTCCATTTTGCCTCCGTCCCAATCCTTTCTGGCCCTTCTTCTTTGTCGTTACTATGTCAGCTTGTGTTCACCTCTTCACATCTCTTGACTGGATCATTGCAATGGTCTCCAGCTGGCTATTTGCCAGTTTGGTGCAGCGAAGCCAGACCACCTGGGTTTGAGTCCTGGCTCCATCCCAGAGTAACTGGGTGAGCCTGGAATGGGGTTAACTGTTTTAGGTTGTGTGATCTCATGTGACCATTTAGTTTATAATTTAGAGTGTGGGTATCACAGAGAGAAGCGGTTGAGCTCAATATAGAATTCAGAGACTGTGCCAATTTGTGCAGTGTTTACCATGTGTTAAGCTCTATGCCAAGTACGTTTACGTACAACTTTCTCAATTAATTTCACTGAATCCTCTCAGTTACCATGTGGCATCAGGATTATTATTGATATGGAAACCGAAGTCCTAAGCTAAGGTCACAAAGCTGGTAAATGGGCATGCTGCAATTTCAGACAAAGTCTGTCTGACACCAGGGCCTTGTTCTTAACCACCCTGCATCTCTTTGTGGATCATAAGTATATCCTCGAGTTTTGAGAGTATTCATAAAAATAGTTCTATATTCCACTGACACCTTTAACCACAGTAGAGGACATTCGCTTTGAGTCCTTTTCAGGGCCAGTACTAATCATCTGTTTTAACAGGAATGGGCTTGCACGTTGTTATGGACTGAACTGTGTCCCCTCAAAAGCATATATGGAAGCCATGATCCCCAGTGTGACTATTGGAGATAGGTAATTAAGGTTAAATAAGGCCATAAAGGAGGACCCCTAATCCAATAGGGTTTGTGACCTGGTAAGGAGAGGAAGGGATACTGTGCCCCGTTCTGCTGTGAGAGGACCCACAAGAAGCTGGCCACTGTAAGCCAGGAAGGGAGCCTTCAACCGACACTGAACCCTCCTGGACCTCGATCCTGGCCTTTCCAGCCTCTGTAAAGTGTGAGGAAATCAATTTCTGTGGCTTGAGCCACCCCGTCTGTGGTATTATCACAGGCAAAGTTGACTAAGACCCAAGTCAAAGAGAGCAGCTTTGAAGGAGTGCTCTGACCTTCCGGTGCTGGGACAGGTCAAAGAACAGCTTGAATTCTGGGGATGGAATCTGGCTTCACATAAACAATGGCCGCATCAAGCCTACGCTATTGTAGTGAACAGATTGTACAATAAAATGGTACAGAAGTTGTGCCTAAAATGCCACAATGGCACAGGATCCCCTTCCAAGGTGGTAAGGAAGTGTGATGCTTTTGTGTCTTCAGGAAAGTGAAGGCATAGCCAGAGTAGCTGGGATTTCCACTGACTTTAAAAGCCCCGGTGCTATAGGAGGCTGGGGCAAAAGGAGGGCAGCGACTGGATGCGGATGTGGTTCAGGTGTCCACGCAGCCTGAGTGCACCGCACAACTCAAAAACTGCTGTCTTGGCCACTGTATGTGTTATCACAGATGAAGAAAAAAACAACGACATTTATTTGAAAAACAAGTGATCAACACCCCACAGCGAAGAATATTCCATGCTTTTGTCACCGCACCAAGCACTTCCTCTTGCCGCAGCTACAGACACAGACGGAGGTCGTTCTGGTTTATACTAATAGCCAAATGCAGAGGAAAAGCAGCACATGTCCCAAAGTGACTGCTCTTGAGAGATGTTTTCCTGGCAGGGAAATAGCAATCACGCAAAAATGTGACAGGAGTAGTTGAATAAAGAACATGAAGAAGTGGTGGCCTGTGGACTGCACCAGGCACATAGAGTGGGTTTTATTAACTGGAGCCGACGCTTGAAAATAAGTAGTATCAGATGAAAATGGGCATTTCCATCTTTTTCTGGAAATTCAGAAGACCTGGCAACATTGGGCTTT
>NC_048231.1:47696269-47696468 GCF_002007445.2 Ailuropoda melanoleuca
TCTTCCTCTCCCACTCCCCCTGCTTGTGTTCCCTCTCTTGCTGGCTGTCTCTATCTCTTCAAATAAATAAAAATAAAATCTTTAAAAAAAAATGTCATCCTGACACAACAGTTTGTGTTTTCATGTTGACATTATCAGATGGAAGATACAATATACTTTAAGTCATTCAACATATGTTCCAGAAGTTGGCTCTTTGGAG
>NC_048231.1:47697391-47720499 GCF_002007445.2 Ailuropoda melanoleuca
TGAACTGTTTCTGGGGGCGCCTGGGTGGCACAGCGGTTAAGTGTCTGCCTTCGGCTCAGGGCGTGATCCCGGTGTTCTGGGATCGAGCCCCAGATCAGGCTCCTCCGCTATGAGCCTGCTTCTTCCTCTCCCACTAGAATTCAGCAGCTAGGTTTGTGTTGTTTTAATTATTCATTCTTGCACTAAGTGAGGTCTTTCAAACTAAAAACTTATTTGGTTCTCTAAAAGTTAAATAAAAGCCCCTTCATTTATAACCAGGGATCTTACTCAAGTCATGGAATGGGTTCCTTTCCTATGCATGGCAGAATACAGAGGTAAACAGTTATTTTTTCCTTATATCTCACAAAATTTGGGTCAAAGCCCACATGTTAAATTTTTGTTGTTGTTGTTTGCCTTAAAATTTAAAAGGCAACAAGCAGCCTCAGAAATTCATGATTTTTTTTTTTTTTTTGATTCTACAGTAGAGGGCATAGAAAATGCTTTCGGGGTGTTAACTTGGAGAAGCACTGCTATGCTTGCTACAGCTAAAGCTCGGAGAAAACCCTAGCAACCGCGTAGTAGTTTGTTCCCTTGGAAACGCTGGTGATTCGGTGCCCACTTTCTTGCAGGCCGTCAGCACCATGCGCAGCTCCTGGGGAGCCCGCCGCGCTAATTCTGCTTCTGGTTCTGAAAGAGAAGCATATGTTCTGGGTGCACTGGGGTTGAAATTACTCAATGAAATAAAAGTGCCATATCTTCAGCGGTTGAAGTTACTTCTCCAAAGGGAACAAGCCACACCTACCGACAACTCTGCCCTAATTCTGTGATTGGAATGAAAGCTTTGCGGTCACGCTAAAAGGTCTTACAGTCTCCTGCCATTTGCGTTCTTAAAACAAAGTGCAGAATGACTACACCGTTGCAGGAAATGAGATGCTCGCGTTAGCCATCCCTGAGGATTACAGACTGGGGAAGTAAATCAATGGGGGGGGGGAATTCCCAGAGAAGCTCATTAATTAATAATAAATGGGCAATTGGCCAAAATCACGAGGTGTGGAAAGCAACAAAATCACCCGGTAACGTGTTCTCGGCCAAATCACGAAAGTAAATATTGTCGGTGTAAAAATCAATGTAGCGACGATTTTCGCCTGCCCCAGCTCCCCGCACGCTTCTGCGACCGTAACCCACCCGGCGCGGAACGAGAGGGGCCCTGCGCCCGGGGCGGGGCGCGCGCCGACGACACCTACCCAGCAGCAGGAGCCGGTGCGTCTGCTGCAGGTCGCGCTTCTGCTCGCGGAGCATGCGGTCGATGCCCCTGCTGACCTTCCTCGCCTCCCGCTCCGCCTCGCGCTCCTCATCTCGCAGCTGCTCCGGACGCCGCCGCCGCTCCTTCTTCGGGGCGGCTTTGGGCCGCGCGCACGCCAGACTCCCGCCGGCGCCCGGAGGGAGAGGGGCCGGGGCCGCGTCGCCCCGCACCGCCACCGGGGCCAGGGCGGGGGTCGGGGCCGGGACGGGGGCCGGGCCGGGCCGCGCGTCCTCTGCAGGCGCTTCCGAGGAGGCGCGGGGGACGTCCTCCGGATCCCCGAAGAGCAACGGCCGCAGACTGTAGCACAGACCCATGTGGACGCGGGGGTGCGGGGCTGGGGGTGCGGCCGGCCCGGGCCGGGGGCCACGGCCCCTCACTGTCCCAGAGGGCCATTTTGCATTTTCCGCTGGGTGCAGGGGGTGGCGGCCGCCTGGGCTGGAGATCACCTGATAACGCGGCGAGCGGGCCGAGCCTACAGGCCTCCGCGAGCCCGGCCCCCGTTACCGTAAATACCGCCTCCCGGGCCGTCCCTCGTTACCGTAAAAACCGCCGCCGGGACCGGCCCCCTTTACCGTAAATACCGCCGCCAGGGCCGGCCCTCGTTACCGTAAATACTGAAGCTTTGGTGCTTCCGTTGTTGTAAGTACCACCGCCGGGTCCACTCTGGTTACGGTAAATACAGCCGCCTGCCCCGGCCCCCAAGAAGGTAGGCAACGCCTCGCGTTCTGTTCTTCGATACCGTAAATACGGTTGCCCGAGCCTAGCGTGCAGCTGCGGACAGTGCCGCAGTGGCGGTGGTGGTGCTGTCACCACCCAGAGCTGCCATTGCAGCACTTAAAAAAACTACCGAAGCTTCGATCTGGGACAGTGGTAAATAAGAACGGGAAGAGACGGGGATGCTAGCTTTCAGATCTTGAACTGCCGGATGTATTACCTGGCAGAGATCACCGCACCTTGCCTCTCCTTTTTCACTTACATCGTACACACAACCAGACACGTCTGCACGCTTTTGAGCCTTACCTTTATTCTGTTATGCCTTTGATCTCGACAAAATCTCCAAGTCAGGAGGTCCATGACATCATTTTTAACAATTACACTTATTAAAACATTGAAAAGGAGAATATGTAATTGTCATACACTATTTTTGTTAAAACGAATATATGTAATTTCACTTTCTATCCTATTTTTAAATCTACAGTATAGGGGAGAGAGGAGCGAGAGGCATATTCAGACCGAGTGCCGTTTCTCCAGGCCTCTTACGGATACAGCCCCACCAGACATCCCCATTGTCTATTATTTCCCACTTCATATCCATCACCTTATAGGGCAACCGTTGAAAATTTCGATAACTTTTAAGAACTTTGCTATAACACGTGTTCTTTAATTTCTACCAAATGACATGAAATACTATAACTGGTAAATATATCTAATGTAAATTCCCTTAGTAACATCAGATTGGTCTCTTTAATACAACACCCCACTAACAAGGATACACTGCACCAATTGGCACTTGGAGTAAATATTACATTTGATTTTTTATTATTTTTTATATTTTGAAAGAGAACTTTTTATTACTTTTATGTACAGAAAATTCAACAGTATCCACTCATTCCAGTTTGGTGCCCAGTTCTTTAGCCTTTGCCTTTTCCAGCTTGGCGATGTGAGCCACTGACTTTCGACCCAGGACGTGGCCTCCCCAGTGATGGTGGATCTCATCGTATCTGCTATTGTAATTGGTCCTGATGGCTTCCACCAGCTTAGCCAGACCTCGTCTTCCTGGGTGAAGGCCACAGTGGTACAGATCTTCCTATGGACCAGACACCCCAGCCTGGCCTTCCCCTTGATAATGCAGTAGGGAAACCCCATCCTATAACACAGAACAGGAAGGAAGACAGCCAGCTCAATGGGATCCACATCGTGTGCAATCACTACCAGCTGAGCCTTCCTGTTTTCCACCAAGGTGGTGACAGTATTAATCCCAGCTCGAAGGACAGGCGGCGTCTTAGTGGGGACATCCCCTTTGCAGGCAGCTTTCTTCATGGCCCAGGCCGACAATCTCTGCTTCTTCTCTTGCTTTGTCTCTGGTCTATATCTGTGGGCCAGCTTAAGCAGTTGCTGTTTGGCGGTCCCAGGCCTGGACGAACTGGTTAATCACAGGAGGCACTTTTAGACGTTTATAGAGAACAGCCCTTTGCCCCTGCAGCGGGATATAACGGGGCCGTTCGACAAAGTGAGTGAGGTTCCTTTTGGGCTGGGTGTCCCGTCCATTGCCAAAATTCTTGGGCCTTTTTCAAACAGGGGATTGACCACCTTCTTGGCCTCCTGTTTCTTCCCAACAACAAGAGACGGGGCCCCCTTCTTCCCCTTAGCTTTCTTTCCTTTTGGCATCTCCGATGGCTAGAGGAGAGAGCTACATTTTGATTACATTTTAAAAGAAGGAAATTAGAGATCTAGATTCACATTTATTTTAGGGCCCTGTTAATAACAAATGTATATACCATGTAATGTTTTGGACCTACTATTATCCCCCAAATTTGCCAAAATTAGCTGCACTTTTAGGTTTTTGAAGAGTAGAAGGAGGACTATAGAAAATCTAACTGGAGAAAACAGAAAAAGCTATTATGGGCATGATTTTCACTATTCATTCACTTGCCCATCCACCATTTCCCATTCATTTATTTAGTATTTATCAAGCGCCAGCAATATCCTAGGCATTCTGGCTGGTATCAGGTGAAGCAAAAGACACTGATCTTTGTGGTGTTTATACACTAATGGGGTAGAAATACGTTCAATCATATACACACAAGTTAATAAACTTATTATATATTTCAAATTATACAAATGCTGTGAAGGGAAGGAAGAGGGTTCTCCAAGAAGTAATAAGGGAAGGCCCAATTTAAATTTGAAAGGGAGGCAAAGAAAAGGAAAACACTGATTCAAAGGGATACATGCATCCCGATGGTTATAGCAGTATTATTTACAACAGACGAGATATAGAAGCAACCCAAGTGTCCATCGATAGAAATGGATAAAGAAGCTGTTATATATATATATAATTGATAATAAATATTATATATTGTATATATTATATAATTTTATATGTAATATATATGTAATAATATACATAATATATGTTGCATATAAAATTATATTTATATTGCATATATATTATAGTATTATATATACATATACACAATGAAATATTAGCCATAAAAAAGAATGAGATCTTGCCATTTGCAACAAGGATGGACCTAGAGGTTATTATGCCAAGTGAAATAAACCAGAAAAAGACAAATACCATACGATTTCACTCATATGTGGAATTTAAGAAACAAATGAACAAAGAAGAGAGACAAGCAAAACCCCGACTCTTAAACACAGAGAACAAACTGGTGGTTGCCAGAGGAGAGGTGGCTGGGGGAGGGGATGGGTGAAATAGGCGATGGAAATGAAAGAGTGCACTTATCATGATGAGCACTGAGTACTGTATAGAATTGTTAAGTCAGTATATTGCACACCTGAAACTAATATGATACTGTATGCTAATTCTACTTCAGTAAAAAATCGGTAGGGGAAGAAGTTTGTGTGTGGTACAGGGAAGGCCTTTCAGAGGAAGAGATATTTGACCTGAGAAGAATATATACCAATTCCTTTCCTGGTATAACTTATTAAACTATATCAACTAGTATCACAAGAGATGGATAACATTTTATATATTAAAGCCAGTGGAAAACAGAAACAAGTATAGATTTTATTTATTTTTATTATAGAGAGAGAGTGAATGAGCATGAGCAGAGGGAAGGGTAGAAGGGGAGGGAGAGAGAGGGAGGGAGAGAGAAAGAATCTTTCAAGAAGATTCCACATTGAGTGCGGAGCCTGACTCGGGGCTCGATCTCACAATCCTGAGATTATGACTTGAGCTGAAACCAAGAGTTGGATGCTTAACTGACTGAGCCACCCAGGTGTCCTTAGTATAGATTTTTAAAGTACATAAAGTAATTTGTATCTAGATTGGAATTCATTCACATTTAAGGACTTATTTAAGAGATAGAAGACAATGTTTTCTATTTGTACCCAATATCATAAACTAAAAATAATTCCTAAAATCCTGTTAAAACAAAGAATACTAGGAAAGAATTGTTGGGGGCCCATTCTGTCCCATTTCAATTACTTTCAACACTTTTAATTACATACCAAATATACAAAATTGGATTATGTGTTCTCTGCATAGGATGAATTAGAATAAAATATTTAATATTTATATATCACTTTCATTGAATTTAATATTTTCTCTTTAATCTGAGGTTGATTTTTTTAGGAGGCATTCTTTATTTCCTTATTTGTTGAAAATTAATTTGAATTTTAAATTATAACTTTATAAATTCATGTTCAGAAATTTGATGAACCATTTACAGAATTTGTTTTTGGAGAACTTGAGCCACAGACAATTAAAAAGTACTATAGTGATTATCAGAGAGGATAATGGAACTGAGGAAAGAATAGAAAAAGCTGTAGTATGGATTATAAGAATGGATATTTGTTGTTTTGTTTTGTTTTGTTTTTCCGAGGTTGATTTTTAATTCTTGAATAATTGGGCCATACAAGCAAGCAATGTCTAATGTCAAAGAACGATTATGAAGCTGAAAATATAAATTATGAGGGTACTCTAGAGTAAATGTAAAATTATAGCATGTAAGGTGTCATTTTATATTTAATCTTAACTGATGTCAATAGGATTATTTCAGTCTAAATTCATTTTCCTTTGAATTCCCTAAGAGCAATCAGAATTAGATATAGTGAAAGGATTCTGTCTAAGGTCTTTGTATGGAAATCATGTTCAGGTGATGAAAGTGGCATTTTATTATTACACATTTTTGCACCTTTTCACATTGTTTACTTGGAAACTTGAGTAAAATTGTAGAAATGAGTTAAGACCAATTTGGCTTCTTTCTCCCCAGTTGGAGCTATATTTGAATAGTATGATGTGTAGTTATAGAGGATTGACTAAACAATGATACATTCTCAAGAAGGCAATAATAATGTATCCATTAAAAATGAAAGAGGGCTAATTTCCTATAGTGCAGGAATTCTCAAACTTGGCACTATTGACTTTTGTGGCCAGATAATTTGTTGTGGCAAGGAGCCGCCCTGTGTATTGCAGGGCGTTTAGCAATATCCTTGGCCTCAACCCAGTAGATGCCAGTAGCACTCTTCCTCAATCATGACAATAACAAAATGTCTCCAGGTATGCCAAATATGGCCTTGCACAAAATTACCCCTAGTTCAAAACCATGGTTGCAATAGATTGGCAGAGTAGCTCAGTTGGACTGCTCAATTAAAAAATATATTTATAGCTCCCATTTTAACGTACTAGAGAGTAACCATAGCAAGCCTACCCTTGGAAGATAAGTACAATGGGTAAGATTTGTGATTTTAAGGCTTTTTGCTTAAGGACACTCCCCGGTTCACCATTAGTGGGCAGCAGAAAGCCGCAATATTACTGACAAGATTGGCTACATGATTTGTGGGGCCCAGGGCGAAATAAAAATCCAATGTCTCTTGTTGAAAATTTAAGAGTTTCAAGACAATGATAACAGAGTAGTAAATCAGGCATGAAGTCCTCTATGACTTTGCAGATAACATGCCCAGGAAGCTGGGCCGACTTATTGGCTTAAGATATCAGAGAATAGAATCTGGAGGTGGGGAAACAGCCAGAAAATTAGTAGTGAAATCCTAGAAGGAAGGGAACGTTAGAAATGTGAGCCCCACAAATCTGTATATAAAAACAATTCAAATCTTTGGCTGACTACTCACAACAATGCAGGAGGAGGCCCTGGGGGCCTGACAAAACACCTGAAAAATGTAAAGGGACAGAGCAAAGATTTCATGCTTTTCTTTCTTCAGGACAGACAGATTTTGAGTCCAGCCCTGTTAACTGGTTTATAGAACACAACAAAGCAAAACAAAAATCACTCATTAAAGAGATAGAACAGAAAACAAAGTCTCTACAAGATATCATTTATGATTCCCAGTGTCCAATAAATGGCATTAGACAAACACAAAGACAGAAAAATGTGACTCATAGTTAAGGGGGGAAAAAAGCAATAAATTGAAGCCTAGATGAACCAGCTGTAACCACTAACAGACAAGGACTTTAAAGTAGTGATCACAAACATATTCAAAGAGTTAACAGAAGACATACACATAAGGAATGAACCAATGGATAATCTAAAGAGAGAAATCGAAACTGTAAAAGAGAAGCAATGGAAATACTAAAAGTCAGAAGTACAAGAACTGAAATTAAAAAATAAAAATCACTGGATGTGCTTACCAGCAAGGTGAAGATAGAAAAAGAACAAATTGACGAAATTAAAAATAGATCAAGAGAAATGATCCAATGTGAAGAACAGAGAGGAAAAAAACAAGAAGAAAAATGAACAGCTTCTCTGAGGCCTGTTGATCAATATTATGTGGTCTAAACAAAGTGCAATTAGAGTCCTAGAAATAGATGAGAAAGAAATTGGGATAGAAGCAATATTTGAAGAACTAGTGGCCCCAAACTTCTGATATTTGATGAGACAACGTTAGCTTACAAACCCAAGAAACCCAGTGAACCACAGGCAGGATTAATAAAAAGAAGAACACATGTAAGTGTGTATGATAAAAACACTGAACTTCAAATATGAAGAGAGAAGTGACAAAGTAGCCAAAGAAAACAGAGGCATGATGTATAGAAAGGAGCATATGAAAAATGCTGGCTTTTCATCGGGAACAGCAGATGCCAGAAGGCATCTGCATAGTGGAAGTGCTAAAATACAGAAAAATATTACCAACCTAGAATTTTATATCTTGCCAAGCTATACTTCAAGAAAAAAAGTGAAAAAAAAAAGTAAGATTAAAGAAAATATGAGACAATAGGCATCAGCTGACCTGTTCTATGAAAAATGCTTAATGGAAGTCTTCAGGCTAAAAGGATAGGACACCAGATGGCAACTCAGATCCAGAGGAAAAATAAAGGTCAGCACAAATGGTAAATATGTGGGTAAGTCTGAAGACTACATGTATTCTTTTTTTTTTAAAGATTTCTTTTAAAAACATATGCCTATTTAGGGAAAAATATTAATAGTGTATTGGGGGTTTATAGTGTATGCAGATGAAATCTATGGAAATGTTACAAAGGGTGGGGTGGGCAAAGGGACAGTACTCTCGCAAAGTTCCAATGTTTTATGGAAAGTAGTATAATATTAACCATAAGTAGACTGTGAGAAGTTACCAATAGAATTTTCTACAGTGATGAAAATGTTCTATATCTTCATTGTTCTCTAAAATAGCCACCACTTAGATATACTTATGGCACATTTGGAATGTGGGTATTGTCACTGGAGAACTAAACTTTAATTTTAATTACTTAAAAAAAAACCCAGACTCTTAAATACAGAGAACTGGTGGTTGCCAGAGGGGAAGTGGGTGAGGAGATGGGCAAACTAGGTGAAGGGGATTAAGAGGTACAAACTTCCGATTATAAAATGAATAAGTCATGGGAATGAAAGGTACAGCGTGGGGAATATAGTCAGTGATATTGTAATAGCATCATATGGTGACAGATGGTGGCTGAACTTACTGTGGTGAGCACTGAGTAGTGTACAGAATTGTCGAATCTATCATACACCTGAAACTGATGTAACATTGTATGTCAATACTTCAATAGTTTATAAAAATTAATGTAATTGGTCACATGTGGCTAGGGGCTACCACTTTGCACAATGTAGTCCTTGAGAAACCACTAAAAAAGAGTGAAAAGTAAGATACCTAAAAAGCTAGTTGGGGAAAAAACTGAAATACCAAAATGTATTCAAGTAAGCCCGAAGAAAGAAGAAACAGGAAACAGAGGGAAACAAATGAACCAAGTAGAAAACAAATAGCAAAATGGCCAACTTAAATCCAACTATTTTAATAATTAAATGTAAGCGGACTAAACCTTTTTTTATAATAATTTTTTTTATTATATTATGTTAGTCACCATACAGTACATCCCTGGTTTTTGATGTAAAGTTCGATTGCTTCATTACTTGCGTATAACACCCAGTGCACCATGCAATACATGCCCTCCTTACTACCCATCACCAGCCTATCCCATTCCCCCACCCCCCTCCCCTCTGAAGCCCTCAGTTTGTTTCTCAGAGTCCATAGTCTCTCATGCTTCATTCCCCCTTCTAATTACCCCCCCCTTTCTTTATCCCTTTCTTCTCCTACCTATCTTCCTACTTCTTATANAGATGAGAGAAACCAAAGGATAATTGTCTTTCTCTGCTTGACTTATTTCACTTAGCATTATCTCCTCCAGTGCCGTCCATGTTGCAGCAAATGTTGAGAAATCGTTCTTTCTGATAGCTGAGTAATATTCCATTGTATATATGGACCACAGCTTCTTAATCCAGTCATCTGTTGAAGGGCATCTCGGCTCCTTCCATGATTTGGCTATTGTGGACAATGCAGCTATGAACATTGGGGTGCATATGGCCCTTCTTTTCACTACGTCTGTATCTTTGGGGTAAACACCCAGCAGTGCAATGGCTGGATCATAGGGTATCTCAATTTTCAACTTTTTAAGGGACCTCCACACTGTTTTCCAGAGTGGCTGTACCAACTTGCATTCCCACCAACAATGTAGGAGGGATCCCCTTTCTCCACATCCTCTCCAACAATTGTTGTTTCTTGCCTTGTCTATTTTTGCCATTCTAACTGGCGTAAGGTGGTATCTCAGTGTGGTTTTGATTTGAATTTCCCTGATGGCTAATGATTTTGAACATTTTTTCATGTGTCTGTTAGCCATTTGTATGTCTTCACTGGAAAAGTATCTGTTCATATCTTCTGCCCATTTCATGATTTGTTTGTTTCTCGTGTATTGAGTTTGAGAAGTTCTTTGTAGATCTTGGATACCAGTCCTTTATCTGTAGAGTCCTTTGCAAATATATTCTCCCATTCCGTGGGCTGTCTCTTAGTTTTTTTGACTGTTTCCTTGGCTGTGCAGAAGCTTTTTATCCTGATAAAGTCCCATAAGTTCATTTTATCTTTTGTTTCTCTTGCCTTTGGAACATACTTTAAATAGAGACACAGATGGGCTGATAGTAAAAAGAAGGAAAAAGGTGTATGATGGTGTATAGGTTTCCTAGTACTGCAGCAACAGATAACCACGAACTGAGAAGTTTAAAACAACAGATACTCATTCCTTCACAGTCCCGAAGGTCAGCAGTCAAAATGAAGGTGTTGGCAGGACCAGGTTCTCTGCAAGCTGTAGGGGAAAATCCTTCCTGGTCTCCTCCAGCTTCTGGTGGCTCCTGGTGCCTATTGACTGTGACGGCCTCACTGCCGTCTCTGCGCTCGTGTTCCCTTGCCTTCGTCCTTGTGTCTCTGTGTGTCCTTTTCTATCTCTTATAAACACAGTCTCATTGGATTTAGCGCCCACCCTAATCTTATAGGACTCATCATTACCCTTATCTTAATTATAATCTGCAAAGATTTTATTTCCAAATAAGGCCACATTTTGGGTTTTTTTGTGGGGGGGGGACAAATTTTTGAGAGATACTGTTCCACTCACTACATATGGAAATGTTAATCCTGAGAAACCTAGAATGGCTACATTAATATCAGGCAACATAGAATTCACTGTAAGGAGATTTACTGAAAACAAAGAGCCCTACTTCATCGTGATGAAAAGGTCAATACATCAGGAAGACATAACAAATATAAACACTATAGCCAACAATTGCAAAATGCTCCTCCCAAGTTCAAGTGAAATGTTCACCCACATAGACCAGACCTGGGCCAAAAAACATATCAGCAAATCATAAAACACTAGAAGTCTTCCACAGCATGCTTTCTGACCATGATGGAATTAAGTCAGCAGGACAGTAAGGTATCTAGAAAATCCCCACGTATCTGGAAATTAAACAATCAACTTCTAAATGATCCATGGTTCTTAGAAAAGTTTAATAAAATTAATAGATTCCTAGCAAGAAGTAGAGAAAACCCAAATTCTCAATACCAGGTATAAAAGAGGGAACGTGGTTACAGCAACTACGTAAGTCAAAATGACAAATGGGAGTATTATTGGCAAACTTTATGCATTTGATGATTTAGGTGGAATGGACTAATTCTTTGAAAAATACAATTTAATGAAACTAATACAAGAAGAAACAAAAAATCTGAATAGTGGTGTATCTAGCAAATAAATGGAAATTGTTACTGAACTTGTCCCCACAAAGAAAACTCCAGGTATTACTTTACTGGTGAATTCTAGAAAACATTTAAGGAAGATAATAATACCAATATTAAGTAAACTCAGAATAAAGAAGAAGAAAAAAATTTTAAAACTCTGTACCTTGTTTGAAGCCAGCTCAATCTCGATACTAACACTTGACTGATACAACACAGAACCGGGACATTTCAGGCCAGTATTGCTCATGAATGTGATTGCAAAAAAGCTTTAAAAATATTAGCCAGCAATGTCTAAAAATACGTCACAATCAAGTGGGATTTATCCCCATGATGCAAGGTTGATTTAACATATTCTCTGGATTTCCAAATGACATAACTGTTAATATACAAAATACTAGGGATGCCTGGGTGGCTCAGTCCATTAAGTGTCTGCCTTCAGCTCAGGTCATGATCCCAGGACCGGTCCTGGGATCGAGTCCCGCATCAGGGTCCTTGCTCAGTGGAGAGCCTGCTTCTCCTTCTTCCTGAAAATACTAAGGAATAATCTTTAAAGCATTCTAGAATTAATGGGTGAGTAGAGCCAGGTCTCAGGATACCAGGTCAGTATACAAAAATAAATTATATTACTATATAAACAAAACACCACCACCACTACCATTTAAGAATTCCATCTACAGTTGAACCCCAAACTACAGAATAAGAATAAATTTGATAATATGTGAAAAACCTCTACACTGAGAGCTACAAAACACTGCTGAGAGAAATTAAAGACCTAAATAAATGGAGAGGTATAACACGAAAGATCCAGTAATTGTTCTTTCTCCCAAATTAATTTATAGGTTCAACGCAATATCAATTACAATCCAGAAGCCATTTTCATAGGTGTTGATAAGCTGATTATAAAATTGTTATGGAGATGCAAATGACCAGAATATCCACAGGAACCTTGGTAAAGAGGACCAAAGCTGGAGGATTCACACTATTTTTACTTGCTGTAAAAGGACAGTAATCGAGATACTGTGGGACACAAAGACAGGAAAATATGTCAATGAAATAGAATGCTCAGAGCACTGATGGTGCACTGGGTGTTATACTCAAGTAATGAATCATGGAACTTTACATCAAAAAGTAGGGATGTACTGTATGGTGACTAACATGATAAAAAAATATTATTAAAAAAAAAAAGAACGCTCAGAGCAAAAATAGACCCACGCTAACATGGTCTATTGGGTTTCAACAAAAGTGCCAAAGTAATTTAGTAAGAGAAAGGTTTTTTTTTTTTTTTAAGATTTTATTTATTTATTTGACAGAGATAGAGACAGCCAGCGAGAGAGGGAACACAAGCAGGGGGAGTGGGAGAGGAAGAAGCAGGCTCTCAGCAGAGGAGCCTGATGTGGGGCTCAGTCCCAGGACTCCAGGATCACGCCCTGAGCCGAAGGCAGACGCTTAACCGCTGTGCCACCCAGGCGCCCCAAGAGAAAGGTTTTTCAACAAATTGCGACGGAACAACCAGATGTCCACATTAGAACAAAATGGGCCTGTCCCCTACCTCACAACATACACACAAAAGAAATGGGAATTGAACATAGTCTTAACTATGAAATCTTAAACTATAAAGCTTTTAGAAGAAGACATAAGTGGATAACTTTGTGACATGGGGATACACAGATTTCATGTGTGGGATGCAGAACAATTAACCATAAAAGAAAAATTGGACCTCATAAAATTAATAACTGTTTAGCCAAGAGATGCCATTAACATGAGTAGACTGAAAGTATTTGCAATACATGTATTGACAATGAGCTTCCACAAACCAACAAAAATAAGACAACCCAAAAATGTGAAATACTTCAATGCTCTATGAAGGAAGATACGATTAGCCAACAAGCAAATCAAAAAGTGATGAACATTTTTAGTCATCAGCAAAATGCAAATTTAGATTACATCAACTAAAATGGCTAAAATTGAAAAGGCATTCAAAACCAAGTGTTGGTGAAGATGTGGAGAAGCCAGAACACTAATGTTTTTCTAGTGGGAAAGTACAATGGTCCCATCACTTAAAAAAACAGTTTTGCAGCTTTACTTTATAAACTTACACATTTATCCTTTAAGCGAGTAATTCCACTCCTAGGTATTTATCCAAAAGTACTTTAAATATGTGACCGTAGGAAGACTTAGAGAAAGATAACCTAGCAGGCTTACTGACAAAAGCCCCAAACCGGAAACAACACAAATATCCATCGTCAGGACAATGACTAAACAAATTGTGGTATATTCATACAATGGAATATTACTCCTGAATAGAAAGCAACTACCAATGAATTTTACAACATGGATTAATCTTATTGGTATTTGGCTGAGTGAAAAAAGCCAACACAAAAGACTACATACTCTGCTCACTTGAAGTTCTGGGACATAACTAATTCAAGTTGAAAAAAAATTGGAACAGTGGTTCTCTCGTGGATAGCATTGAATGAATTTTCAGGGAGATAAAGAAGGCTCAATAGGATAGGGATGTGGGTTATTCATTTTCCAAAATCGTACGACTAAGATGTGGGAGTACATTATATGTTATATTATTTATTCATTATGTGTTATATATTACTTTAAAAAAAACCCTGAAATCTGGTGCAGTGTGGGAAGAGGGTTGAGTTCCAGATGATATAAGAATGGCAGAATGTTTATAATTGTTCAAGCTGGGTGATTAATACATTTCAGTTCATTATACCCTTCTGTTTATTTTGTATGTATTTGAAATGTCTATGGTAAAATGTTTAAAAATCATGAACTAATAAAAATTAAACATATCATGCAACATTTTCATAATGAAAAAGGTCGACAAGTTTAAGGACATACAAAATATTCATAAATGGAAAAAGGAACTTCTACAACAGCACATTTTGAAAAGAAATATCTCAGTGCATAGAAAGTCACTGAAAAGCTGCATTCTAAAGTGTAAGCAATGTTGTCTCTTAGTTGAATTATAAGTAATTTTTTTTCTCGTGCTTTTTTCCATTTTTCCCCCAACGAACACGTATAGCCTCATCATTCTATCGACATCTTTCTTGCAATTTTTTTTAAAGATTTTATTTATTTATTGGACAGAGATAGAGACAGCCAGTGAGAGAGGGAACACAAGCAGGGGGAGTGGGAGAGGAAGAAGCAGGCTCATAGCAGAGGAGCCTGATGTGGGGCTTGATCCCATAACGCCGGGATCACGCCCTGAGCCGAAGGCAGACGCTTAACCGCTGTGCCACCCAGGCGCCCCTCTTTCTTGCAATTTGTGCAGGTAGTTGTTACCTAGTTCAATCCAAACTTGGTCTGGGCATTTGGTTATTTTGTATCTCCATCAGTGCAGAAAAGGACCCTAAGACCCAGGAGGGATGTATTTGCTTCTCCTAACCAGATTCCAGGTAGCTGAGAAATTCAGAGTACAGGTAGACCTCGCAGATACTGCAGGTCGTTTCCAGACCACCACAACAAAGCGAATACAGCAAAAATTTGAGTTAAAGAAATGTTTTGGTTTGCCAGTGCATATAAGAGTTACATTTACACTATATTGTGGTCAGTCTATTACGTGTGCACCAGCATTATGTATAAAAGAATAATGTATATACTTTAATTAAAAAAATTATTTCTAAAAAACGTTAACCATCACCTGAGCTTTTAGTGAGTAGTAATCACTGATCACAGATCACCATAACAAATATAATAATAATGGAAAAGTTTGAAATATTGAGAGAATTACCAAAATATGACACAGAGACATGAAGTCAGCAAACGCTGTTGGAAAAACAGTGCTGATAGACTTGCTCAACATGGGGTTGCCACAAACCTTCAATTCGTAAAAAAAAAAAAAAAAAAAACAACCCAATATCTGCAAAGCGCAATTAAATGAAGGACAATAAAACAAGGTATGTCTATAGTGGGCTGATACATCCACGGGGTGTGCACAGTGATTTGCTGGAATTCCAGTAGCAAATAAAAAGACATCTTGAAAAACTTGTATTTTCCAGCCACTCTGGAAAACAGTGTGGAGGTCCCTTAAAAAGTTGAAAATTGAGCTACCCTATTATCCAGCCATTGCACTACTGGGTGTTTACCCCAATGATACAGACATAGTGAAGAGAAGGGCCATATGCACCCCAATGTTCATAGCAGCAATGTCCACAATAGCTAAATTGTGGAAGGAGCTGAGATGCCCTTCAACAGATGACTGGATTAAGAAGCTGTGGTCCATATATACAATGGAATATTACTCAGCCATCAGAAAGAACAAATTCTCAACATTTGCTGCAACATGGACGGCACTGGAGGAGATAATGCTAAGTGAAATAAGTCAAGCAGAGAAAGACAATTATCATATGATTTCTCTCATCTATGGAACATAAGAACTAGGATGATCGGTAGGGGAAGAAGGGGATAAAGAAAGGGGGGGTAATCAGAAGGGGGAATGAAGCATGAGAGACTATGGACTATGAGAAACAAACTGGGGGCCTCAGAGGGGAGGTGGTGGGGGAATGGGATAGACCGGTGATGGGTAGTAAGGAGGGCACATATTGCATGGTGCACTCGGTGTTATACGCAACTAATGAATCATCGAGCTTTACATCGGAAGCCGGGGATGTACTGTATGGTGACTAACATAATATAATAAAAAATCATTAAAAAAANTCAGGATGGTCCCCAACGTGATGGAGGTAAAACAGAAATCAGGGCAGCTTTTACCTTCAACTCACCTAAATCCACATGTTCAATAGCATGCATCTTTTTTGTTGTTGTTTCATTTTTATTTAAATTCTAGTTAGTTAACATATAGTGTAATGTTGATTTCAGGAGTAGAATTTATTGATTCATCACTTACATAGAAGTGTTCATCACAATAAATGCCCTCCTTAATGCCCATCACCCGTTTAGTCCATCCCTCACTCACGTCCCCTCCAGCAGCCCTCAGTTTGTTCTCTATAGTGAAGAGTCTCTTATGGTATGGTATGCCTCTCTTTCTTTTTTTCTTCCCCTTCCCCTATGTTCATCTGTTTTGCTTCTTAGATTCCACATATAAGCACCCCAGTGTTTATAGCAGCATTATCAACAATAGCAAAAGTATGGAAAGAGCCCAAGTGTGCCTTGGTGACGCATTCAGTTAAGCATCTGACTCTTGGTTTCAGCTCAGGTTGTGGGGTCATGAGATCGAGCCCCACGGCATACTCTGCTCAGTGTAAAGCCTGCTTGATATTCTCTCTCTCTCCCTCTATGCCTCCTGCTTATGCTCTTTCTCTCTAAACTAAATAAGTAAATCTTTAAATAAATATGGAAAGAGTCCAAATGTCCATTGATTGGGTGGATACAGAAAATGTGGCACATATATATATATATGTACACACACACACACACACACACACACATACACACACAGTAGTATTACTCAGCCATAAGAATGAAATCTTGCCATTTACAATGATGTGGTTGGAGCTAGAGTGTATTAGGCTAAGCAAAATAGCTTGTATCTTACAAGCAGTTTCGATGCCCCCTTAAAAAACCTGCATGTAGCCGATTTAATTTCGTATTATAAAGCCAGTAATATTTCCTACACAAAATAGCTTTTTGTTCTAAAATAATACCCCAGATGGTTCAACAATCTTCTGCGGTTGGGGAATGAACAGATAAAGTGAAGCACAAAGAAGTGAAATCACTAACATCAAGGACACCCACGGAAATGGACTTCTTGGTACTCTCTACGGTTAGACTCTGCTGAGAAAGCAACACTTAGCAAACTGAAAATGACCAAACTCTAGAGCTCCAAGAAGAGGGAAATCAGGAAATAGAGAACACAGTTACCATACTTCAATGATTGATGGAATATTATAATGATACAATCCAAAATTAGATGTTTTCCTGCAATTTCATTTGCCTGTTGCAAAGATATCAGGTGGAATTGGGCATGAAGACGCTACTCAGAAATGAGGTATTAGGGGGCGCCTGGGTGGCACGGCGGTTNGGGGGGGCCTGGGTGGCACGGCAGTTAGGCGTCTGCCTTAGGCTCAGGGCGTGATCCTGGCATTGTGGGATCGAGCCCCACATCAGGCTCCTCCGCTATGAGCCTGCTTCTTCCTCTCCCACTCCCCCTGCTTGTGTTCCCTCTCTCCTGGCTGTCTCTATCTCTGTTGCATAAATAAAAGAAATGAGGTATTCGATGATTACCAGTCTTCATATGTAACCACATAAACATTAAGCCGTGAATATTCTGCATATGATGAAAATAATCCTTTAACAATGAAAGACACAGGGAGCATCCTGACAGCCTAATGAAACCTGGAATGCCACACAACTTTCAAATCTCCTAGCTTTCACAAACCGGGCTAGGCATCTTGCCTCTCAGACTCTGTTTCTATTGTCAGCCAGCAAGGTAACAGGACCCAGTTAACCGCGGGCTCATCACCCACGGCGTGGACATGCTGGATACTCTGATTCTGTGTATGTGTGTTGGAAGGGTGTGTGTGTAAGTGTCTGGTTGCTTCCTGCGTTTGAGCCCCGCCTGGCACGGAGCGAGCACTCAGGAAGCATCTGTTGCTTATCAGCCACAGTGCCATCTGTGCGTGACACATCGTCTCTCAGAAACTTCTCTTTTTGTTTATTTGTATTTTTATCAAAGTCATATACACATACTTTAGAGGCAAATTGCTCTCTCATTTATGAAAACGGCTTTCCTTTGCCAATCTTCCCACCCATTTCTGGCTCTCAGGAGCCAGCCAATTTCAACTTTCTTAGCTCTTTTTTTTTTTTTTAATGTTTATCTTACTCATTAATTTACATGTTTCCACTGCTACTGCTTGATTGTTCAATTTCAGGCACAACCTATGGGCTTCCCATTAGGGACGCGGGGACTTCAGCTCTCATTAACAACCCCTGCTTGCTCCCTTTGCCTCTCACATGGACTCTTTTTTTAAAAAAAAACTGAGGTGTAATTGACATGTGACATTCATTATGTGTAAAACAATGATTTGAAATTTGTATGTATTATGGAATCATCGCCACATTAAGTCTGGTTACTACCTGTCACCATACAGTTACAAAATTTTTCCTAGCAATGAGAACTTTTAAGATTTATTCTCTTAGCAACTTTCACGTATGCAATACAGTATTATTAACTGCAGTCATCATGCTGTACATTACATCTCCAGGACTTTTGTACCTCTTGACCCTTCACCCGTTTTACCCACCCCTCAAATCCCACCTCTGGCAACCACCAATCTGTTCCCTGTATCTATGAGTTGCATTTCTTTTTTTTTTTAAGATTCCACGTATAAGTGAGGTCATACAATATGTTTCTCTGTCTGACTTCTTTTATTTAGCGTAAGACCTTCAAGATCCACCCATATTGTTGCAAATTGTAGGATTTCCTTTTATTTTATGGTGGAATTATATTCCATTTTATATATGTTTTCTTGATCCGCTCTTCCATCCATGGACACTTAGGCTGCTTCCATGTCTTGGCTGTTGTAAATAATGCTGCAACAAACATGGGGGGTGCAAATATATTTTCACCACTCTTCACGCCCTCTCAAAAATCCCATAGTGTTTTGTTTTATTTTATTTTTAAAAAGATTTTATTTATTTGAGAGAGAGTGTGAGAGAGAGAGAGCACGAGAGTAGGGAGCCCGATGCAGGCTTTGATCTAGGGACTCCAGGATCATGACCTGAGCTGAAGGCAGACACCTACCTAATCGACTGAGCCACGCAAGTGCCCGGTAAATTCTCTTTACAGTTGGGCCACTTAACTGTGTTAGAATCCCTTTTCTATTTCTGTCTACTCTGGTTTTCTACATTCTCATCACTAATTCAAATCTATATTCCAACCTCCTCTTCGTACCATTGTAGGAATCACCTCTCAACACATTCAAACTTTAGTATTATCAATTCCATTGTCTGCTTTCACCTGGATTGGTTGCTCTCTCTCTCAGCTTGGTACATGGATATTGCTGGGGCTCTCCCTTCACTAGGAAATTCCTCAGCCTAGGTATTATTTTCACCTCTTTTCTTTTGGTCTTCCCCTCCCCCCATTTTATTACAGTATGTTTAAAAACAAAAATTAGGTTGTTATTAACATTTCATCATTTAGACATACGTTATTTTTCTTAATCATTCTCATTTTTTCCGTAAGAAATGCTAGAAGCAGTATTACTGGCTGAAATGAATTAACTTTTAACTTTTCTTGTAAAGACTATTTTTTAGAGCAGTTTTGGGTTCAAAGCAAAATTGAGCAGAAAGTACAGAGATTTCTCATACATTCCCTGCTGCCAGGTATGCATAGCCTCCCCCATTACTGATATCTTTTTAAAAATTTTTTTTATTTTTATTTATTTTTTATTCTATTTTATTTTATTTTTTGATGTAAAGTTCGATGATTCATTAGTTGCATATAACACGCACTACTGATATCTTAACTAGATTGATGTTTGTTACAACTGGCGCACCTACTTTGACGCATTATTATCACCTTATTTCATAGTTCATGAATTATGGCTCACTTTTGTGGTGTGCTTTCTGTGGACTTTGACAGATATATAACATATGTATCCACCATTAAATACCATACAGAATAGTTTCACTGTCGTGAACATTCTCTGTGCTTTGCGCATTNAGGGGGCGCCTGGGTGGCACGGCGGTTAGGCGTCTGCCTTAGGCTCAGGGCGTGATCCCGGCGTTGTGGGATCGAGCCCCACATCAGGCTTCTCTGCTATGAGCCTGCTTCTTCCTCTCCCACTCCCCCTGCTTGTGTTCCCTCTCTCCTGGCTGTCTCTATCTCTGTTGCATAAATAAAAGAAATGAGGTATTCGATGATTACCAGTCTTCATATGTAACCACATAAACATTAAGCCGTGAATATTCTGCATATGATGAAAATAATCCTTTAACAATGAAAGACACAGGGAGCATCCTGACAGCCTAATGAAACCTGGAATGCCACACAACTTTCAAATCTCCTAGCTTTCACAAACCGGGCTAGGCATCTTGCCTCTCAGACTCTGTTTCTATTGTCAGCCAGCAAGGTAACAGGACCCAGTTAACCGCGGGCTCATCACCCACGGCGTGGACATGCTGGATACTCTGATTCTGTGTATGTGTGTTGGAAGGGTGTGTGTGTAAGTGTCTGGTTGCTTCCTGCGTTTGAGCCCCGCCTGGCACGGAGCGAGCACTCAGGAAGCATCTGTTGCTTATCAGCCACAGTGCCATCTGTGCGTGACACATCGTCTCTCAGAAACTTCTCTTTTTGTTTATTTGTATTTTTATCAAAGTCATATACACATACTTTAGAGGCAAATTGCTCTCTCATTTATGAAAACGGCTTTCCTTTGCCAATCTTCCCACCCATTTCTGGCTCTCAGGAGCCAGCCAATTTCAACTTTCTTAGCTCTTTTTTTTTTTTTTAATGTTTATCTTACTCATTAATTTACATGTTTCCACTGCTACTGCTTGATTGTTCAATTTCAGGCACAACCTATGGGCTTCCCATTAGGGACGCGGGGACTTCAGCTCTCATTAACAACCCCTGCTTGCTCCCTTTGCCTCTCACATGGACTCTTTTTTTAAAAAAAAACTGAGGTGTAATTGACATGTGACATTCATTATGTGTAAAACAATGATTTGAAATTTGTATGTATTATGGAATCATCACCACATTAAGTCTGGTTACTACCTGTCACCATACAGTTACAAAATTTTTCCTAGCAATGAGAACTTTTAAGATTTATTCTCTTAGCAACTTTCACGTACGCAATACAGTATTATTAACTGCAGTCATCATGCTGTACATTACATCTCCAGGACTTTTGTACCTCTTGACCCTTCACCCGTTTTACCCACCCCTCAAATCCCACCTCTGGCAACCACCAATCTGTTCCCTGCATCTATGAGTTGCATTTCTTTTTTTTTTTAAGATTCCACGTATAAGTGAGGTCATACAATATGTTTCTCTGTCTGACTTCTTTTATTTAGCGTAAGACCTTCAAGATCCACCCATATTGTTGCAAATTGTAGGATTTCCTTTTATTTTATGGTGGAATTATATTCCATTTTATATATGTTTTCTTGATCCGCTCTTCCATCCATGGACACTTAGGCTGCTTCCATGTCTTGGCTGTTGTAAATAATGCTGCAACAAACATGGGGGGTGCAAATATATTTTCACCACTCTTCACGCCCTCTCAAAAATCCCATAGTGTTTTGTTTTATTTTATTTTTAAAAAGATTTTATTTATTTGAGAGAGAGTGTGAGAGAGAGAGAGCACGAGAGTAGGGAGCCCGATGCAGGCTTTGATCTAGGGACTCCAGGATCATGACCTGAGCTGAAGGCAGACACCTACCTAATCGACTGAGCCACGCAAGTGCCCGGTAAATTCTCTTTACAGTTGGGCCACTTAACTGTGTTAGAATCCCTTTTCTATTTCTGTCTACTCTGGTTTTCTACATTCTCATCACTAATTCAAATCTATATTCCAACCTCCTCTTCGTACCATTGTAGGAATCACCTCTCAACACATTCAAACTTTAGTATTATCAATTCCATTGTCTGCTTTCACCTGGATTGGTTGCTCTCTCTCTCAGCTTGGTACATGGATATTGCTGGGGCTCTCCCTTCACTAGGAAATTCCTCATCCTAGGTATTATTTTCACCTCTTTTCTTTTGGTCTTCCCCTCCCCCCATTTTATTACATTATGTTTAAAAACAAAAATTAGGTTGTTATTAACATTTCATCATTTAGACATACGTTATTTTTCTTAATCATTCTCATTTTTTCCGTAAGAAATGCTAGAAGCAGTATTACTGGCTGAAATGAATTAACTTTTAACTTTTCTTGTAAAGACTATTTTTTAGAGCAGTTTTGGGTTCAAAGCAAAATTGAGCAGAAAGTACAGAGATTTCTCATACATTCCCTGCTGCCAGGTATGCATAGCCTCCCCCATTACTGATATCTTTTTAAAAATTTTTTTTATTTTTATTTATTTTTTATTCTATTTTATTTTATTTTTTGATGTAAAGTTCGATGATTCATTAGTTGCATATAACACGCACTACTGATATCTTAACTAGATTGATGTTTGTTACAACTGGCGCACCTACTTTGACGCATTATTATCACCTTATTTCATAGTTCATGAATTATGGCTCACTTTTGTGGTGTGCTTTCTGTGGACTTTGACAGATATATAACATATGTATCCACCATTAAATACCATACAGAATAGTTTCACTGTCGTGAACATTCTCTGTGCTTTGCGCATTCATTTCTTCTTTCCCTGAATTGCTGGCAACCACTCTCCTTTTGTTGACTGTTGTTTTGCCTCTATCAAAATGTCCTATGGATGGAATCATACAGTGTGTAGTCTTTTCAGATTGTCTTCTTCACTTAGCAGTACACATTTATGTTTCCTCCATGTCTTTTCATGACTTGATAGCAATTTTTTTTAGCACTGAATAATATTCCATTGTCTGGATGTACCACAGTTTATTTATCTGTTCACCTACTTGTTTCCAAATTTTGGCCTTTATAAATAAAACTGCTATAAACATCTGTGTGCAGGTTTTTGTGTGGATATAAGTTTTCAA
>NC_048231.1:47721988-47820768 GCF_002007445.2 Ailuropoda melanoleuca
CCCGGTAAATTCTCTTTACAGTTGGGCCACTTAACTGTGTTAGAATCCCTTTTCTATTTCTGTCTACTCTGGTTTTCTACATTCTCATCACTAATTCAAATCTATATTCCAACCTCCTCTTCGTACCATTGTAGGAATCACCTCTCAACACATTCAAACTTTAGTATTATCAATTCCATTGTCTGCTTTCACCTGGATTGGTTGCTCTCTCTCTCAGCTTGGTACATGGATATTGCTGGGGCTCTCCCTTCACTAGGAAATTCCTCAGCCTAGGTATTATTTTCACCTCTTTTCTTTTGGTCTTCCCCTCCCCCCATTTTATTACAGTATGTTTAAAAACAAAAATTAGGTTGTTATTAACATTTCATCATTTAGACATACGTTATTTTTCTTAATCATTCTCATTTTTTCCGTAAGAAATGCTAGAAGCAGTATTACTGGCTGAAATGAATTAACTTTTAACTTTTCTTGTAAAGACTATTTTTTAGAGCAGTTTTGGGTTCAAAGCAAAATTGAGCAGAAAGTACAGAGATTTCTCATACATTCCCTGCTGCCAGGTATGCATAGCCTCCCCCATTACTGATATCTTTTTAAAAATTTTTTTTATTTTTATTTATTTTTTATTCTATTTTATTTTATTTTTTGATGTAAAGTTCGATGATTCATTAGTTGCATATAACACGCACTACTGATATCTTAACTAGATTGATGTTTGTTACAACTGGCGCACCTACTTTGACGCATTATTATCACCTTATTTCATGGTTTATGAATTATGGCTCACTTTTGTGGTGTGCTTTCTGTGGACTTTGACAGATATATAACATATGTATCCACCATTAAATACCATACAGAATAGTTTCACTGTCGTGAACATTCTCTGTGCTTTGCGCATTCATTTCTTCTTTCCCTGAATTGCTGGCAACCACTCTCCTTTTGTTGACTGCTGTTTTGCCTCTATCAAAATGTCCTATGGATGGAATCATACAGTGTGTAGTCTTTTCAGATTGTCTTCTTCACTTAGCAGTACACATTTATGTTTCCTCCATGTCTTTTCATGACTTGATAGCAATTTTTTTTAGCACTGAATAATATTCCATTGTCTGGATGTACCACAGTTTATTTATCTGTTCACCTACTTGTTTCCAAATTTTGGCCTTTATAAATAAAACTGCTATAAACATCTGTGTGCAGGTTTTTGTGTGGATATAAGTTTTCAATTTCTTTGGGTAAGAATACCAAGGAGCATGATAGGTGAATTGTATGTTATCACCTCACTTGTATGTAGGATTCTCTACTTTCTGGCTGCTATGAATCTCTCTTTCTTGCTTTACTCTCTCTGTTTTATAGAAAACATCTGCTAAAAGCTTTTTTAGAAAGGTACATTGTAAGTAAACTTGCAGAGAACTTGCATATCTAAAGATGCCTCCCTCAACATGCTTACTTGCTAGTTTGGCTGGATATAGAATTCTGTATTCAAAATATTTTTCTCTTACAATGTTTCAGGTGTGCAGCTGATTTTTAGTTTCCGGGGTTGCTTTCAAAAATTTCATTGCTTGGGGCGCCTGGGTGGCACAGCGGTTAAGCGTCTGCCTTCGGCTCAGGGCGTGATCCCGGCGTTGTGGGATCGAGCCCCACATCAGGCTGCTCTGCTATGAGCCTGCTTCTTCCTCTCCCACTCCCCCTGCTTGTGTTCCCTCTCTCGCTGGCTGTCTCTCTGTCAAATAAATAAATAAAATCTTTTAAAAAATAAATAAAAACAAAAAAAAAACCCCAAAAATTTCATTGCTTGAATCATGGAACGTTACATCAGAAACTAAGGACATACTGTATGGTGACTAACATAACATAATAAAAAATTATTATAAAAAAATTTCATTGCTGCTCTGGTTCTTAATCCTTCATATGAAACCTGTTTTTAGTTTTCCCCTTGGAAGTTTATGGGCTTTTTTCTTGTTTTCAGGGTTCTGAAATTTCACAGCGTTAGTCTTCATGCCCTGGGTCTAACTGTATCTATGTGCTAAGTTGTTCTTGTTCTTTTCTTTCATTTTTTTAAGGTATTACCTATTAGATTCTTTCAATGCAGACACTTGATGTTTCAATCTTGAGAAAATTTATTGCTTGATTTTTTATTCCTTTCTTTTGTCTGGTCTTTCTAAGAAATCTAGCCTGTGATGGGTATTAAGGAGGGCACATATTGCATGGAGCACTGGGTGTTATAAGCAAACAATGAATCATGGAACACTACAGCAAAAACTAAGGATGTACTGTATGGTGACTAACATAACATAATAAATTATTATTTTTAAAAAATTTTTTTAAAGATTTCATTTATTTATTTGACAGAGAGAGAGAGACAGCCAGCGAGAGAGGGAACACAAGCAGGCGGAGTGGGAGAGAAGAAGCAGGCTCACAGCAGAGCAGGGAGCCCAATGCAGGGCTCGATCCCAAGACCCTGGGTTCACGCCCTGAGCCGAAGGCAGGCGCTTAACGACTGAGCCACCCAGGTGCCCCAACATAATAAGAAATTATTATTAAAAAAAAAAGAAGTCTAGATACATTCAGGTACTAGACTTCATGATTTTATTTTTCTTCTCTTATTTTCCAGTTGTCTTTTTGTTTTACTCTTTGCGTGATTTTTCTTAACTTTATATCCCAAGCATTAACTGCTTTAAAAAAAACCCACAATACGTATTGTTTTTAAAGATTTTATTTATTTATTTGACAGAGAGAGAGAGACAGCCAGCAAGAGAGGGAACACAGGCAGGGGGAGTGGGAGAGGAAGAAGCAGGCTCCCAGCGGAGAAGCCTAATGCGGGGCTCGATCCCAGGGCTCTGGGATCACACCCTGAGCTGAAGGCAGGCGCTTAACGACTGAGCCACCCAGGTGCCCCACAATATGTATTTTGAGATATAACTCACAGCCATAAAATTTACCCTTTTAAATTATACAATTCAGGGGTTTTTTTCCCCTTAGTATATTCACAAAATTGTAAAACCATCACCTCTTTCTAATTACCATTTTCATCACCCCCAAAAGTAACCCTGTATCCATTAAAAGTCAGCTCCTCTCTCCTCCCAGCTTCTGGCAATAATTACTAATCTTTTTGTCTTTATGGATTTGCCCATTTTAGACATTTCATATGAATAGAATCATATAATACATGGCCTTTTATGTCAGTTTCTTTTACTTAGCATAACGTTTTTGAGGTCCATCCATGTATCCACTTCATTCCTTCTGTTGTCTACTGTATTTTATTTATCCATTCATCAGTTATGGACACTTGAATTATTTTCCCTTTTTGGCTATTGTGAATAACACTGCTATGAATATTCTGTACACATTTTGTGCAGATGCATGTTTTCATTTCTCTTGGGAATTGCTGGATCATATGGTGACTCTATGTTTAACTATTTGAGGAACTGCAGCGGCTGCACCATTTTGCATTCTTATCAGCAATATATGAAAGTCCCAATTTCTCCACATTCTCACCCACACTTGTTATTTTGTTTGTCTTTTTGATTATAACCATCCTAGTGTGTGTGTAGTGGTATCTCATTGTGGTTTTGATTTGCATTTCCCTAATGACTAATGATATTGAGTCAAATTAATGATGTTTATTGATTTTTAAAATAAGATTATTTATTTGAGAGAGAGAGAGAGAGAGAACGAGCCTGGGGAGGGGCAGAGGGAGAGGGAGAAACAGATTCCCTGCTGAGCAGGGAACGGCAATGCTGGGCTCAACCCCAGGCCCCTGAGATCCTGACCTGAGCTGAAGGCAGACACTTAACTGACTGAGCCACCCAAGCGCCCTTGATGTTGATTGATTTTTAAAGCCTGCTGTCAAACTCTTAATTTCCTACAGCTTTTTTCTTTGGTTATCCTTTAGATAGGTATATAAAATATGAAACCATCCCACCTCTATTTACTGGAGACCTATCTTTCCTTGCCTCTGTGAGCATACTAACGAGTATATTTTGTATTTTCTTATTCTTGAATTTATTTTTTCTAAGTTTCTTTTTATATGTTTGTTTTAGTGTCTTTCATTCTATTACATTTTCCTTCAAATTGTCCAGTCAACCTTCGAACTTAAAAGAGTATTGGAAACTGTGCGCACATGGGCATTACTGTTCAACTGTGTGGTCTTTCCTGTAGGGTGATGTGGCTGGAATATTTCATGGCAGGGGAGGGGGATTCCTAATTAAGTATCTTTAGGTCTTTCCTTCTAGATGATTAGATTCTTCGGAAGTTTCCTTCATGTTTTTGCCCAGAGTCTAAGCTTGAGCTTGGCCCCTAGCGTTGTGACAGCTGAGCGGGGAATCTCATCATTCAGTGTGTCATCTTTCAATTAATCTTCCTATTTTCAGTTCCATAATCCCTCCTTCAGCTGTGCCCAGTTCAGACATCCTGACTTATCCTCTGCAAAGAGCAAGGTTTGGGGCCTCTGCTGGGACTGGTGAGGGGCAGTAGTTCAGCTATATAGAGTGGGGGAGGGGATGTAGGGGCTTGACTGCTTTAAAAATTTCTTTTAGCACTAAGGTTACCTTCATTTCTAGATTTATGTTCGTGTCTGTTATGTTCCGGAGTCTTTGGCATTTGGGAGTCTAATGGCGTAAGTCAGGTGTTTTTCTGATTTGCCCACTGTTGCCTTATGATACAGCTTTCTTTGAGTTGTTACATCAACTACAATTGAGCTGTCTGTTCTGGCTTCCAAAATTTTTCTTCACTCCTACTATCTTTTTCTTTTTAGTTTTATTTCAGTCTAGTGGGGTTTAGGGAGGCAGCAGAAGTTAAGCGCTCTTGGTCAGTTTCGAAATATAGATGAGAATGAACAAGTATCAAATTCTCTGTGTACCTTGGGATCATAAAATACATAGAATGCTTTGATATTAAATGAAGCCTTCCTGTGGCTCTATTTTTAAAAAAAGACTTTCTCATCTGGCAATATCGGTCAGATCCGGCCTGCTCTTTTTGGACACCAAAACTCATGATGTGGAGAACGCAGTCAAGGATAGCTCTTGTCTTGACACCAAAATCATGGCTACAAGGACAGTTTGGTTCATCCAGAAACAGTACAATAATTTATGTGTAAATGATATTCAGATTTATGAAACAGTGATCTCAGGCCCTCCTAAAGCTATATATTCTTTGGATTAACACAGATGCAGTGTCTTCAATAAACATCTGTTGACTGCTCTGTGTGAGGTCTTGAACTAGGCGCCAGTGGTGGTGGGGAAGTAGGGAAGGGAGAAATACTTTTCTACTCTGAAGATAGTCCTTAATAGTCCTTCTTTGTGTAAGGATGATTAAGTCTGAGATCTTGCTTCATCTCACCAAGAAACTAGAAGAAAATCACAGAGGCCTTGTTTTCTCATGGCAAAGGTGGAAACCAATTTTCATTTATACCTCTGTTTTCTGTCTTCCTCTTGGGAGGGGTCTCTGCTTCTGTTGAAGGCTGTGTCTCTGCATCTGCTGGGGATCATCCCTTCTCACTACCTCTAGCATTTGTTTTCCCCAATTACCACTTCTCTTTCCTGAACCACAACATTTCTTTCTTTCTTTCTTTCTTTTTTTTTAAGATTTTATTTATTTATTTGAAAGAGACAGAGACAGCCAGCGAGAGAGGGAACACAAGCAGGGGGAGTGGGAGAGGAAGAAGCAGGCTCATAGTGGAGGAGCCTGATGTAGGGCTCGATCCCACAACGCCGGGATCATGCCCTGAGCCGAAGGCAGATGCTTAACCGCTGTGGTGCCCCACATTTCTTACTTTCTAGTCAATCATTCCCAGTAGGAATTAGTGTCCCATTCATTCTTTGACCCCACTCTTTTAGGCGCCTGTGCTCACGGTCCACTGAAACCAGCTCTGGTCAAAGTCAGCAGGGACCTGCTTGCTGCCATAGCCATCCGGCACTTCTGTGTCAACATCGAGCTCAGCTACTTTTGATACAGTTCTTGGAATTGGTCTCTCTCATCTTTTGTGACCACTCTCTCTCGATTATTCTTCTCTGGCTGCTCCATTTCACTCTCCTTTGTTATCCCCACTTCTTTTACTTAGTTTCTAAGTGGTGTGAGTGCTCAGACTCAGCCCTTTCTCTCTTCCGAGGTCATGGTTAAAATCCGGCCCATGGTTTGGATCCTTCCTCCATGTAGGTGACCCCAGTTTTCTACCTCTAGCTCGCACCTCTTCCTGAGTTCCAGGTTCCAATACTTATAAACTAACTGAAAATTCCATTTGCATATCCAATGGTCATCTTATTTTAACATGTGCAAAATGGAACTCATCCTCCTGCCACCACATGGATTCCTTTTTTTGTCTTCCCAGCTCAGATAAGGGGACCGCAGACCGTCCACTGCTCAGGACAGAAACTTGGGAGGCCTCCCTGTCCCTCTACTTCATGCCCCACATAAGTCTGTGATCAAGTCCTGTCACTTCTACCTTCACGTGTACCTCACATAGTCTGTCTCCACTGACTGCGCCCTGGGTCAAATGATTGCCTTCTTTTAGTTGGTTTTCTGCAGGAGCTGATCTAGGTGATTTCCTGGCTTCCACCACAAAGTGGCTGCAGTAAACTTTTTTTTTTTAAAGATTTTATTTATTCATTTGACAGAGATAGAGACAACCAGCGAGAGAGGGAACACAAGCAGGGGGAGTGGGAGAGGAAGAGGCAGGCTCATAGCAGAGGAGCCTGACGTGGGGCTCGATCCCACAACGCCGGGATCACGCCCTGAGCCAAAGGCAGATGCTTAACCGCTGTGCCACCCAGGCGCCCCTGCAGTAAACTTTTAACAACATAAATCCAGTTAGGCCATTCTGTTTCTTAAAAGCCTTCAGGGATTTACCTTTGCATTGGGAATAGGTCCCAGCTCCTTGCCCTGACTTATGTGCTCTGCACGATCTGGTTTATTTTTTTACTCAATTTTTTAAATAATATTTATTTTGTTATATTAGTCACCATACAGTACATCCCCAGTTCTTGATGCAATGTTCCATGATTCATCACTTGCATATAATACCCAGTGCACCATGCAATATGTGCCCTCCTTAAATACCGACAGGCCAGTGATGGGTATTATGCATGATCTGGTTTCTGCCTACTTCTCCGAGTCTTCTTCTATTCCCTCCCCATAACATGGACCACTGTCTCTGGCTTTCTGTTACTCAAACACCAAGTTCATTCCTGTCCCCAGGGCCTTTGCAACTGCCCTTTCCTCTGCCTAGACAGCATTCCCAGGCAGCTAGAATCTAACATGACTGAAAGGCTAAGAATAAGGAACAGGAATTGAATGGAGGCTCTGTGGGAGAAGGAAGCCAATTTTTCGAATTCCCCATATCCCCTGAGTCTAGCTCAGTGAATGAATGAGCTAAAGTTGTTTTAAACACAGCGTCCAAAAGAAAGAAGAGATGGGGCAAAGCACTGAGAAGCATTTGGAAAGAAAGTGGGGTGCCCTTGCTCCCACCCCATCTCACTTCCCATCCCCAGGGTAGGTTCTCCATGTGTGGGGAAGGAGACACAGAAGAGTAAGGAGCAGTGTCCTGCTTCCTGGCTGCAACTCTGGGACTTCAGCAAAACCCAAAGGGAGATAATTATGAGGTCATGCTGCAGTTTGAAAACAGGGTCACAGACAGCCTTGTATGTCAGGAAAGTTGCAGAGTCAGCAGACCTGAGGGACGAGGAAGCCATGCATGAGAAAAGTCTCTGAGGGGACTTGGGAGTAGATAGTTACCACACCTGAAGTCACAGCATCACATTTTTTCACAGTAACATGGATAAAACCCCAAGAGTGGGGGTTGGGGATTGGAAGGTGGCATGAGGCTGGCTTTCCTGGGTTTTGAGAGCACTTTGTGCTGCCTCTTTCCAGCCCCCATTGAGTGACATCTTTTTGGGAGTTTGAGATTGGCTGTGGTGGGAGTATTTATATCATGGAAAATAGCAAATGCTGGAAATCAGGACTTTTTCTTTTCCAGGAACATCCTGGTTTACCAGTATACCACTGGGAACAAACCAGTAATTGACTCAGGAATTCACTTAATCTGGGTGAAATGAGGTCTCCAAATAGAAATTTGGTTGGATCATAGGGAAATTCCTATTATTCTCTGCATGCATGAGACAGCAATTTATTTTTCATTTTTTCATGCTGAGAATTGTCTTAGGTGGGGTCCCCAGTAGCAGACCCTGAGAGAGAGATTTGGATGCAAGTGATTTGTTAAGGCAGTTCTCCTACGAGAAGCTAGTTAGAGAGTAGGGGAAGTAAGGGAGGAAGGAGCCAAGCCAGGTGGGATTTTAGGTGACGTTCCGGCTTTGGCCTGATCCCAAGGGAAGCCCTGGAGCCTACGTTATACTTGAGTTTTGATCCTGCCTCGAGGCACGGGGGGCTCTCCCGCACCTCGGAGATCAGCCACTGACCGCAGGCTGCTCAAGGGACCACAAACTCCCAGTAACTTCCAGCAATCAGCACATCTAGTTGAAGCCATTCCAGTACCCCAAAGTCATCTTCTTTTTTTTTTTTTTTTTTTTTTTTTTTTTTTTTTTTAAATTTTTTTTTTTTTTTTTTTCANCTGGGCAAGGTCCCTATCTCATTTTCTTTTTCCTGCTTTATCCCCAATCCCCACTTAATGTGACCCCATAGGTACCCACATTCATGTGTTGGGTGAAGATTGATACCAATTACAACACATGGACATGTAGGCATGTCTGAAGATTACAGGTTTACCCAAAGCACCTGTGTGTGTATGCTCGGGGGTGGGGAAGTTATAGTAGTTTAAGCAGGTTTTGGTTTTAGGAAGGGACCACGCAGGGCCAGAGAAGAGAAAGAGCAAGGCAGAGACCTACTCCCTAGGGATATAGGAAATATGTTCTCCTTCAAAGGTTGGCCTGGGTGACTCCAGGAGAAGCCTGGGCAGTCTGCATCATGGTGGGTCTGCAGGGTATGGCATACTTTGGCAGAATTCTGGCAGCTGTCAAGAGCAGAGTACCCAGCTGATGTGGTTATGGGAGAGGAGAATTCATGGCAGTGCTCTCTGTGGAAGCCAGGATGGCTCTGATTCGGTAGAGTTGCTCTTCATAGTGGCGACACCCTTAGCTTACAGCAGCCAACTGAATGGAAGCAGGGTTGGAAAGTCATTGGGAAGGTTCCCAGTCCTGGGCCCCATAGAACTACTGCCTGAGTGACTACACAGTCCTAGGAATCAAATCAAACTCCCAGAAGGAAATCAGGAAGAACTGGGCCCCAGGAACCAAACAGATATCCAGCTCACTCTTAGCAGAGTGGTCCCAGGATGACTGGTGGCAAAGAACACTCAAGAGCGAGAGGGGGTGCCACATGTGGGAGCTTAATTCTATTCCTTAAGAGATAGTTTATCATGTTAGCAAGAAAACTCAATTCAAAACCTGCTTAGTGGTAGCTCTGGTCTACCATCCACCTCTGATGGGTGGGCTTGGTTTCCTGTTTGCCTTGCTCATGGGCCATGGTGCCCCTTCCAGCTGGGGGGCTCGGACTGGCATGTCCCTATTGTGTGACTCCTTCCCTCTCCAATGCCTAATTGTGTTGGACGGAGCCTTAAATTTGGATGAACCAATGACAAAGTCAAGAACTAGTATCAAGAAAGTTAGTCATTTTCTGTTTTGATATGTAACGTACTGACTCAGGGCAGCCAAGAGGACCCGTAATTGGAGAAGTCAGTCCGCAGAGAGAAAAGAACATAACAGATGTTCAGGGAGGACCACAGGCAAGACAAGAGAATGTTGAGGGCTTCTCAGAGGTTGTTCCCAGGACTGTCGGAGGCCCAGCTGTGATTTTGGCTTGGGGTCTAGCAGACAGACCATCAGCAATGAAAGCCCTCCTTCTTGCCTCTCCCATTTTCTCTATTTGGGGACTTCCTCCCCATTCTTTCGAACAGCCTCCCTAGACCTTTCTACATTGGGCCTGGTGCTCTCCTTCTGTATTCCCAAAAAACAGTCTGTCTTTTCCACCAGACTCAGAACTCCTTAAAGGGGCCTAAATTCATCTTTTTAAGCCCCGCTGTGTATTCTCGAGCTTGGCAATATGAAGAGCTCAGAGTTTTAAAACAGAGTTCTCAGAATAAGTGGTCCCAGGATGAGGACAAAACGTATCCATCGTTTTTGACAATGAGCAGCTCACTGTCTTTGACTGAAGACAGTGTTGGCCACGTGGTAAGGGAAGCCGGAATGCATTGATTAAAGAGTGGTCAGGAGGGGCCCAAGGGAAGGGGGAACAAACTGAGCAAAACTTTCAAGAAATTTGGTTGTGTGGGGAAGAGAAGGTCATACCTGGGTGAGGGTGGAAGATAAATGGCACGGAGATGGGCCAGAGGTGAGCCTGTCTGGGCAGAACGTGGGCCTCCAGGGCAGAGCTCAGTTGCCCAGTAGCCCCAGTTCTGACTGTGCAAGATTTGAACTGATAGATTTCTGGACACGGGGTCCAGATGTCACAACCTTGGTGTTGAGGCAGAAGGAAATGGCAGACCCAGGACTGGACTTCAGACAAATCTTATGGGTGGTCAACCTAGCCAAAACAACACTCCACAGTTTTTTTTAAGAAATAGTTTCTGTGTGATCCTGAGACTTTGACAAAGTATTTAAGTGTGTCTTCCAAAGGTTTGAGGCTCTGAGGGAAACTGTCACCAATGCTTAGCACTATTGGGAATCTCTCAGAAAGGGAGTTAGTTCTGGGGGGAGAGAGAGCTGGCTAAGAAGCCAAGCAAAGCCGGTGGAGAAGATGAGCAGCTGGTCCTGTGTGGGGGGCAGGGACCCGGAGGCAATTCCGAGTTAGTGGCAGTTGCTTGGAATCGGTTGATGGGCGGGGCAGCAGTTGGAACCCCAAAGGCAGTTGGAAGAGTTGGGTTCCACAGCAGTCTGTGCCTCATAGGTGCTGTGGGCCACCGGCTGGGCATGAAGTCAGAGGGACTGTCACCCACACAGTGGAGTGCTGACTTCCCGCTCTGCACTTTACAGTCTTTGGGCCACAATTTGGGGTGGCAAGGGCCTGAGAAGGAGCAGAACTTGGGGGGGCCAGAGTGCTCCTGCCACAGTCGCAGGCTTGGGAGGAAGTTTGTCCTAGTGGGGCGGCGAGCAGGGCAAGGGTGGGACGAAGGCCTGGGAAGATGAGTTTCCCTTTTTCTCTCCCCTCTTATGGTCAGGCTGGCCCTCTGTGCCTAGAGCACCACCGGCCAGTGGAGCGAATGGGCAGACAAGCCAGTTCTAGAGAGATTCTTGGCTTAGGCAGCAGCATCTGTTGGGTGTGTTGGACTATAGCATTGGTCTCTATTCCCTAGGAGGCTGGCCGAAAGGGCAAACGATAAAAGGGGTTGGGATTCAGACCCACTGTTCCCCAATTCCCACATCACTGCGTTCTCAGCATTTCTCAACGAGGGCATAGCTACTGCCTTCCTTGGTTGTTTTCCTGACTCCAATCTACTCTCCACAAAGCAATTTTAAAACTTTAAAAAAAAAACCCAACAAAATTTAAACTTAAAAAACAAGAAGCAGTCCTGGCATTCCTTAATATCAAATCTCTGGAATGCTCTCTTAGGCTTATGGGGCCCTGTCCCCAGCTGCGGTTTGTTGCCCTGTGGTCTGGGGCTGTCACCCACTGATGGAGCCACCCCCTTGCTCCTGCCTCAGACCTCACCGTCTGCTGCCTCATCCTGGAAACTTTCCTACCTTTGTCTGGGGCTCCTCCCCCTTTATCTGGGTACAGCAAAACCTTTGCTTCCTTACAGGTTTTCCTCCCTGGTGGGCAGTGCCCACCTGCGAGGCTCTGTCCCCATATCCTGTTCATTCACTCACAGGCCCTCTCACAGAGAGCTGAAAGGATGTGCTCAGCGTTGGTCTCGCCAGAGGCGGTGGCCGTCATGGCACTTTCGCACCCAGCACCCAGCACCCAGCACGTAGTATGCAGGGTGGGTCTCCGATGAGTGAGCACATGGACTGTCTGGTTTCACTCCGCCAGGAGGAAGGGCTCCACTGCTGTGTTAGTCATGTGCTTACACGTTTCGGTAGCTTTGATTTTTACAGTCTTGAGTCTGCAACCTCTGCCATTAGGCTTTCAAGGGTTCGGGTGTTTCTTCCCACTCTGGCCCAGGTGGGTGGCATCTTCCCCATCCTCTGAACAAGCTAGCTCTTCTAGATCATGTCTTCTGGCTGTGCCTTTTCCATATCGCCACCCTCCCGCCCACTTCTCTTGACAAGCCCATGGCTTCCAAAATTTGCTCTCTGATATTTTCTTCTCTGAATTATTTTCAGGATTCGTTTAGAGAACATTCACTTTTGTCAGTCCATCATGTATCATGTGTTGATAACTGTTTCTTTGTGTGCCTTGTCTGTCTCCCTCAAGTACTTTGTTTTTAAAAGGCAATGACTATAAATTTTGTACTTTTCACAGCGCCATGAAAACACACATGTGCTTTCTACTAGAATGTAAGAGCTTGTGGTTTCATGAAAGCGGTGATTTTTAACATTGCTTTGACCACTCTTGTATCTTTGGGGTCTTGAGTCGTGCCTGGGGCACTAATAAATATTAGTTGAATGAGTTAATCTTTTAAAGCGTGGTGGGGAGAATATCCTTATTCCATAAAATGTTCATATTTTGTAATAATAAAAAAATCAACATGGAAGTAACACTCCATACTTGAGTTATTTTGAATGTTATTTCAATGCGTTGGCTAATTTCTGTTGTGTTGAATCCAACCAAATAATCTCACAGGGTTAATTTGCCACTTCCCATCAAAGAGGGCAATGAAAAAGCATTTTGACTATAGAAATTTGCTTTACAGTCTAACATTTTAGGGACACAACGCTTGTGCAGAATAGTATATAGTGAAGAGAATTTCGAAGAGCGAGAGGGAGTGGGATCCATGAGGAAGGAAGTGCTCTGGTCTGTAAGTCAGGACACATGTCCCAGACTGATTTTCATGATTGACCAGCTGTATGACTTTGGACCAAGAACTTAACTTCTCTGGGGGCGCCTGGGTGGTGTAGCCGTTAAGCGTCTGCCTTCGGCTCAGGGCGTGATCCCGGCGTTCTGGGATCGAGCCCCGCATCAGGCTCCTCTGCTGGGAACCTGCTTCTTCCTCTCCCACTCCCCCTGCTTGTGTTCCCTCTCTCGCTGGCTGTCTCTCTCTCTGTCAAATAAATAAAATCTTAAAAAAAAAAAAAACTTCTCTGGCACTCGCTTGTCTCATAAAGATGAGGGGGTTATATTAGTCTCTGTCTCATTTTAATACTGGGGGATTTATTTCTGGATCATACAAGCTGCTTCTGAAGGTCACCCTGATGCAGTAGAAAAAGTTCTGGACAGGGATCCAGGACCCCTGAGACCCTGGGGTGACAATAAGACATACCAGGACCTTAAGTAAGAGTAACCTCAGGTACTTAGAGGTACATCATGCAGATAAGACACGAAGTTAGCCCTTGCTCACCTTAAAATTGAGTTTCTGTGCCTATAAAGTCAATGAGCAGGGAACTTAGGCCTTGAGATCTAAACAGGGGGTAGCAAAAATGTGGCCTCCAAAGATTTCAAGGAGATAATCCATGTACAGAAAGGCATAGGGTTAATTTAAACAGTCTACAAAAGAAGGGCAGCAGAAAATATGAAGAATATGGTATTTTAAATTTAATTATGCTGTGACAGGCTACATCCCATTTTCCTCATTAAGGATATGGTATTGGAGTAGTTACGTGCCCAGTTCATTCAGACATGATACCCTGGACCTCATTTTCTGCAGAATTAAGGGAGTTGGAATTAAGGGAGTCCTTGGGCTCCCTTTCAACTCTACTGATCTAATTTTGGAATTAAGGGAGTCCTTGGGCTCCCTTTCAACCCTACTGATCTAATTTCTACTGATTTAATTTTGCATCCCTGAAATCATAGGTAGCAGATACATTTTGACCCGATCCC
This sequence comes from Ailuropoda melanoleuca, assembly GCF_002007445.2. Classification (NCBI taxonomy): domain Eukaryota; kingdom Metazoa; phylum Chordata; class Mammalia; order Carnivora; family Ursidae; genus Ailuropoda; species Ailuropoda melanoleuca. The sequence continues at coordinate 47,735,906 of NC_048231.1, forward strand.
CCCACTCTGGTGTGGGGACTTGATACTCTCTGGCGGTGGGTCTGCAGAGCATGAAAGGCCACAACCGCCACGAAGCTACGGGTTGCCTGAACGCTGCTGGGTAGAGGAGCTCTGTCACCTCTCAGCTTGGGGCTTCCTTTATCAGTGACGCTTGAGAGAGAGATCTTTGCACATCCAGTGTACCTGTCTTTTTATTGGTAGGACACACCGGCAGATGTGATGCCCAAGAGATTCCCAAGCTTGCTCGGCCCACAAATTCCCCTTTCACGCCCCCTGAAAGTGTCCTCATATCTGTCATTTCCACTGAAGGACTGACTCCAGGTTCTGCCCCTGTTCCTTCCCTCCTCTGATGAGATTAAAGAATGTCACAACAGTGTGATCTTTGTCTTTTTCTTTGCACAGCCAAGATTGAGGCATGATTTTCGTAACCATGCTCACCTAATTTACTGATACGTTTGTATTAGCAATTCTATTAATAGTAACGATTAAGGCCATTTATAATAACCATAACCTGGGGATGAGGGGGTGGGGGGCACTCATCCACTCCAGGGCTGGAGTGAGGGGGGAGGGCTCAGCTGCTTCCAAAGGCACAAGGACTATATATAAATGGGAAAAGGGCGGGTTCCCAAATAGGGGTTGGGCAAAGTGGTTATATCCTTAGCTATGGAATGACTGAAGCTGTTGCCTCTTCCCAAGCCCCCCGCCCTTTGGAGGAATGGGGGACGCTCTTGAAGAGGCTACGTTGCTGTAGGTTGTAACTGCTCTGATGTTTACTGAGGCAGCGGTGCTCGGTGCTCGAGGTTTCAGGCAGGGATGCTTAACATCCCGTGGGCCCTTATGGATTTTCCCACGAGTTCCTCCAGGGGTTGGCTTTGTTCTCTCAACTCCCAAAGTGTTTTCCAAGATGCAAAAAACCATGCGACAGAACACTGTTTGCAACTGGGGTCACTGTATTTTCTTGTAAATGTTCAAAAACGATTTGGTGCCATTTTGTGTCCCAAAGGCTGCCCAGTGAAGTCAGAGACCCAGGGTTTAAATCTCTGGCTTTCGACCCCCTCACCCATTGCCGGGGTCTCACCGAGGTGAGTACACCACTTCTAAAGAGAGACGTGTATTCCAGAAACCTCAGTCAACTTCTTCACTTTGAGTGACTATTTAAAAAAGTTGTTTTCTAGAAGCAAAAAATTAACAGTTCCTCTTGGTAAGGAACTCAAAAGGATCCCACAGCACCAGTCTGACACGAGGTGGGCTGGCGGTTGGATAAGTCAGAGGTTGTGACTCTGTGAGCTTCCCTGGGATGGGGGCAGTTCTGGGACACAGACTCCTGGGGCCTGGGCTAGTAAGAGCAGAGTCAATATTCCTTGAACTGAACTGAAAAGGACAGTTTTTAAAAAATCTTATCTTTCATCCTTCATCTTACAATTATATTAGAGGAGTTTTGTAGTCATTAAAGTACCTATATTTTGGGAGCTGTCATTTAGAAATAAAGCATATCTGCCCTTTTGCCCACCTTGCTCCCCATCCTTCTAAAACACAAAGGGAGAAATTCTTAACTTTCTAAGGGAAACATTACTTAAAACATTAGTCTGAACGATAATCAGATCCATAGCCAATTTCAGGAAAATCCTTTAATGTTTCTTAAAAGAGAGACAGAATATATCCCTGTTTCAACGGCGTATTTCTGTGCAAATGAACTCCCGTAATTCCTGCTTTAGGAAAGTCACTATCCCCCTTGGGGTGGAGAAGTGTGTGGGTACCTGGACAACCTAAGCCACAGGCAACGTGAGGGGCCTCCGGTTGTAAGCTGGTACCTCATTCGTCCACTCCGACCAGCAGAGATGATTTGGTTGGTTCACACAGTATTTCCAAGAAAGTTTGAATGGGTTAAAGACATTTCAACATTGGGGCATTCCACACAAAAACTGGTGTTTACGGCTCCCCTAGAAAAAATCCAGAAGACCGGGCAGCCTTGGGCATGTATGTGCACAGGGCAGAAAGGGGCCTTTGCGGGGTGATGGCTGCCATGGGGTGCTGCCGATGGGGGCAGGTTGGACTCCTCTACGCATCCCAGCTGGCCCTGCAGTTACTTGAACTTGTGACTCTTGCTGCTAGGGTCTTCACAGGAAGAAGGGAGGGTAAACCCAGGGCAAGTCATTAAAGGTTTTCAATGAACTTTTTGGTGGAGAGTCGAAGCAAGAAGCAATAATGAACTATGACAGGGCAGGAAACCTATACTTTGTACCCTTGACTTTTCTTTGTTGAGTTTCCACATTTACTCGTGTTATTAAAGTCCTTTAGGAGATCGCAGCCTTTGCAGAAAGGCTGAGGGTGGGAAAAAAAAAAAAAAAAGAGTGTCCTGAGCTGGAGAGAAGGAAAGCTGTCTTTCACCGTGGACATCCAGGCCTGGCATGCTTGGCTCAGGAAGGAGCCAAGAGCCAGACAGGCAGTGCCACACACGGCCTCCTTGCTCCCTGCCACCCGGAGATAGGAGGCTTCTCCACTTATGTTTTAGGGTCAGTTTTGCTTTATTCTCATTTGTCAGAGAGAAAGGCTGGTTGGTGGAGACAGGGTCAGAGAGGAGGGTAAAAGAAAACCCTACGGAGGAAAGGAAAGCTCATATGCACAGAGACAAAAAGTTCCTTTTTTCTTATTCTTAGGAAGATTTTGAGTGTTTTCTTTGGTGGGGGGGTGATGCTGGATTGGAAGCACCAAGAGGTTATTCAGAACTTTTTAGGAAAGAAGGGATTCACAATATGGCTTGGGAATTCACTTCTCACTTATTCGGGGCGTAACAGTTCAATTTTGCTCTTCAGGAAGAAGCTTGAAATGATTTTATAGGTCGTGATTTGGCTGAGGCCCACATGGGCATTTAGTGGGTGCTCCTGCATCCTCGCTCAGCGCTTGTGTCAGTTAGTTAATGGGTTACTAGTGCCCATCCCAGGCACACGCCACCCGTGTGCTGGCTCGGTCCTCTCACTCAGGCACAGTTCCCGTCAGGGAAGCCCAAGGCCTCACCTGCTGTCACCTCCACCCTGCACCCACCCTCAGGTCAGACCTGGTATGTTCTTGCTTCTGAAGAACAAACATCTACTGAGCTCTGCAACGCCGAACAATCTGGCCCTTCCTGAGGTTCTGAGGAGATAGGAAGGGACTCCACCCTTTTCTCTGTCTTGCACTTTCTTAAATCCCTGTCACACCGCTTTCTTCTAGGTCTTCTTCTCTCCGAATGTTTTCTCCAAAGTCCCTTCAAGCCTACTCCCTTTTCTTTCCTGTCTGACTTTGGAAAATCTCCTTAGCTTGCCTTCTTGTCAGGAGAAACAATAGAAAAATTTACTAAACCCCGATTGCCTGTTCTCTTCAGCAGACCCCTTGGGTTTGGAATTGGAAGGGCTTAGCTCATCCTAGTGAGGAGAAGCGACAGTTAATTATTACTTGTGAAGTGATGATCTGACTGCTAGCTTTCGAGTGCCCTCCTCTAGGCATGGACCCCAATGGGGGGGACTTGTTTTTTGAGCAAAAATAAAGCCAAAACCCTGTATTTCTGTGTATAACCAGAAGTAAAAAAAAGGATAATAATAAAAAGTAAAGCCTTATTTTTAACGTAAGACCACAACTGCCTTGTGTGGAGGGGACCCTGATGTGTCTTGCATGGACAGTGGGGTATGTGCGTGTGGCCCTGGGCTGAGGGAATGGGAAGGCTGGAAAGCTCTGCTTTAGGGATGGGAAGGGGAGACTCTGGAGCCCATCAGACTGGATACTGAGGGGATGGGAGGGGACCTAGAACAAAGGTCATACCTATTGTGGACTCTCACATTTCCTTTCAGGATTGGGACAGACACTCGTATTCCATGTTTGCAGCTGAATAATTTGTAGAATCCATATAGCTCACCAATGCTTTTGTGCAAGTTGGTTCTTTTGGGGAAACTTGGAGAAAATGTGAAGTTTCATGACTTGTGTTGGTGGGGCGTGGGAGGCGTGGGGCCGAGCCTGGAGTGTGGGGACCACAGGGGACGGAAAGCTTGAGCACCCATGGAGTAGGGACTTGTCTGGGGTCTCCACATGGTTAGGAGGCTTAGATTTCCCATGGCTGCTTTGAGGGGGTGGCAGGAGTTGGGGTGGGGTTCCAGGTCCTTCTGTGGGGTCCAGGCCTTAGAGAGGGCTCTGCAGACATAAGAAATCACCTTAATGCCTCTCACAGTTTCTCTAGATTTTCAGGGTGTGAAAGAATAAGGACGTCTGGCTGTTCTTAGGAGGCAGTTGGGGAACGGGGTTGAAGGGAGTCCAGTGTCCACGCCGCCACCAATGTCTTGGTGTCTGAAACACTCTGGCAACCCCAGCATTTTCTAGAGGCTTCTTTTCTCCCTAGCTTAAAAGTTTCATTTAGTTTCAGTCTCACCAACTGCAGTTCTGCCTTTGACTTTTTGGAAGGTGGTTAAAATGTGTTTTAGCTGCCGCGCAGGCCCGGGTCCGGTTCTGCCCCTGGGGGCCCTGCTGCCTGAGCCTCGTCTAGTGCCCGCAAACCAGAAGTAAGGATGGGGTCTCTCTACCCCACAGGGTTGCTGTGAACAGCAAAGGAGACAGTAAGCGCAAGGTGCTGCTTTAAAAAGAGTCCCAAGTGGCCATGCAAAGGGCACCAGTTGTGTCTGGGACCCAGGTGAAGAGAGTAGTGTGACACTGAGGTGGTTTAGGGTGTGATGCACTCCCTACTTTGTAAGTCTCCAGCTCAGAGTTCTTAGACGGTTCTCTGGCTCACGGCGCCACCTCCCGGAAAGCCCCGCTGATTCCACCCTGTCGCAGTCGGCCCTCTCCCCTTGGGGCTGGCCAGAAGCATATGTGAACACGCACACCTCACCCCTTACACCCAGGCGGATATTATTTCGGTGGAAACCTGGCTGTAAACTCCAGGTAGTGCATTCACCTCTCGGGTTCTCCCCCACCCCCACCCTGAACATGGCCCCACAGCTGAGTGCCTTTGCGCTTGCCCTCCTCACCTTTTGGAAGGTTGTTGCTCTTCTCCCCAAAGGAGCAACCTCTCCCGTGTGCTAACACCTCTAACAAAAAGTGAAAATAATTATTCTACCTGCATATTTAGCTCCTGTATGCAAAATTGACTCGGGATCATAAAAAGCTGCCTTTCTCTGCTGAGACCTGTAATAAACACGTGTTGTACATTTCAGAAATCAGACGGGCCTGCGCTTTACTTCTGACACTTTTGGCTCTGCTCCCTTGGGCAGGAGTCTCGGCCCCCTCACCAGTTTCTTTCACCTCCAAGCAGTCCCTCCCCTGGACATGGCATGAGTCCTTGTCGCGGTATATATGCTGATTCCTATTCAGTCAGCTTTGTGCCTGGAAGGTCAGAGGATGCCCTTCCCCTACACCAAATCCCAACTCCCCACCTGGGCTTAAGGGCTCTACGTGGTCTGCTTTGTGCGTGACTCTTTGAGCTCAATTCGGACTCTTCTTCTCCTGGGTTACCTGCTCCTTTGGCCTACGTCCTGTATGTGGGGCACGTCAACCTGTGCCTCCTTGTCCCTCTGCTTGGGAAAGCTCTTCCTTTGGACCATTTCCCTTGTGGTTACGAGATGCATCAACTCACACATCACACCTCAGAGAAGAGATGGTATCCAGCCCCCCACCCCCCAGTCTTCGAGAGTGGTGCAGATACTGTCCGCCACCCCACCCTTCATGAGCTCCGCTTTGACTCCTCTTACTTACTTGTCTGCTTTTTGCCCTGTCTCCCCCAATGGGTGGGAAGCTCAGTGAGGTTTAGTTTAGTTCACGCCAGTGGTGCCCGGCACATGGCCACTCAGTAAACCCTAGTGGACAAATGTCTTGTTTCTTCAACTAGATTGTAAGCTCTTGAGCACTGGGACAGCTTGTCCTTCCTTTGACTCCTTCTCCAAAGTGCCTGGCACATAGGAAGTGCCCGGTGAGCGCTGCTGCATAGCTTGTTGAATGTGGTTGACTGTCATTTAGGGGACAGCGACTTAAGAGGAAGGCATCTGGAGTCACAAGTTTCCAAGTGCCGCTGTGAATTTGCTCTCACATGCTATGTAAACATTGGGAGCGTGTGTCATGGGACAAGCTTTGATTTGGATTCTAGTTCCACTGCTACCACTAACCAGCCGCGTGTCCTTGGGCAAGTATTTTTACGTGTTCTTCAAGGGAGCAAGTCCCCTAGACCCCCTCAGCTCTTACCCCTATGAGTATGGGAGTAAAGTGAGGGGCCACCTAAGGCTTCCTCTCAGCTCGAAATTCTGACTGCCGTCCTTTGAGGCCAGGACCATCCCCAGCATCAGGTGGCTTCCACTTGATTTTTCGAACATTTACTAATATCGATAGCTTAATCCTATGCAATAAGAGGCGTCGTTCTTTCCAGGGCAGAGAACAGGTGCAAAGGTCAGAGGCACACAGATGTCACTGAGAAGTTGGGTCGGAGGTGTAGGCAAGAGGAGGGCCCCGTAGCTGGAGAGCGGAGGTGGAAGCCTGGGTCCTGCCCTGCTGTTTCTTGCGGGTTGCTCCCGTGAATGCTTGAAACGCGAAACGCGCGTCGTCCTTTTGTGAGAACTGGCCTTGAAAAGCAATCTGGTGACGGAGGTGAGGAGGGCAATGAGTGGGCAAAGGTTGAAATCTGCAGTCAAGTTAAATTCCAGGCCATGTCTTGTACAGGTTCAACACACCCTCCACAGAGGAAAAGGAAAAGCTGATTCACGAAATTGTTTCAGTGAGCCCTTGGGCTGATGCCCGCCGCCCCCGCCTCCCCTCGCCGCGCACGAATTGTGGGGGCTTTCTAGATGGCTTTAGGACATATCCCTTGTGAATGACAAATGTGTATATGAATAAAAAATGAGTCGGGCACATGCCCAGAGCTCGTGGGGGGACGGCGGTGCCTGTGCACCTTCCTCAGCTGCTCGCACTGGCGCCTCTGCTGGGTCCCACCTACACATTTCTCTTCCCTGGGGTCCGGGGCTAATCTGAGCAGGGGCCCCGCTGGGGACCGTGGTCGCAGGCCACAGTGGGGGGCTCTGAAACGGTCCTCGTGAGCCTTCTATCCAGGGTGCTGGGTGCCCCGTGTGCCCACCGAAGGCACCGAGGCGCGCATTGGCGCCCCCCCCTTTCTTTTTCCCTGTCAAGTCATTGCAGCTCTTTTGAGTGCGGTGCGCCCCGCCTTCCCCACGGAGCACCCCAGGCCCCCCACTGGCACTGGAGCTTGTGTGCCGAGGGTCCCGACCCCCGGCCTAACTTCTTGGTCCCCTTGGCAGGAATGTGCTGGCCCTTCTTCCGGTTGTGGTCAGAGTCCGGTCACGCCTAGGTGGTTTCTATGAATCCTGGGCGGCCGCCTACACCGCCTCCCAAAGCCGGGTTCCTCCCCTGGCCGCTGCAGCCGACCACTTCCACGTTCACAAGCCCCGAGTGGCCAGAACGGCTGCGTCTCTTTTTGTAGACTTACCAGGGGGATGAGTGTGCTTGCCTGGACCAGCAGCTTTGGTGGCTGCCAGGGCGCCATCGGGACTGGCTTCCTTTCCCTTCCTTGACACGTTCAAGGTGCTGAAGCCACGTGGCATTTTTGCTGGCGTCCACACTGTGCTTAGCGAGGGAAGTTACCTCCCGTTTGAAAACCATCCCAACCTATAGCTTGATAGTATGGGAGGTTGATATGAACTTTATCTTCGAATGTTCGGAGCTTTTAAACAAATTAACTTAAAAATTAAATGGACTTTCTTTAGAATTGTTAAGTTGAGAAAAAAAAGTTTAAGCGTGTTACTACGTGTCAGCCAATGAGATCTTCAAGATCAGATTTTTTTAGATGGATTGTGCATGCTTACGCCAGGTATGAATGTTTGGGGAGTTATCTGTGCTTCTCATCATTTTTAAGCCTTGATCTTTTGGCCATTATACCTTTATTTGGGCATGTGGCGAGCCAGAATTTTTGCGGAGAAGAGCTCTCTGGAGAAGGCTTCTGAACCAAATAGCTGTTTATCCACATGTCAATTGCTTTCTCTAATCACAATAGTACTTAAGATTGGTTACCTTTCCCCCAGTAGGGCGCCTGGGAGCCTCAGGTAGGAAGGGGGTTAGAAGTCTGCTGAGGTGGGTCTGGTCCAGGACGCATCTTCGCGGTGTTCTGCTTGAGAGCGTATAGCTGCTACCTCCACACTTCTGATGACAGGGAACTCATGACCTCTGAAGAGGGACAAGCATGTACTTGGTGCTGGCAGGTGTTTTCCTGAGCCTAAGTGCGTCTTCTCATACTTACTCTCCCCCGCTCTTCAGATTTAATTCTTCCCTTTGGGGCCCCGTGGAAGTCAGTCCTGGTTTTAGCCTGGGTTCTCTAGAAATCAAGGCTGGAGGCAGAAGGAAGAGGAGCAGGGGTAAAGAGGAGGGAGGCAGGGGAGTCCATAGCAGGGAACTTGCCGCTGTTAATCACGACGGATGTCCCAGTCCACGGGACTGTACCTCTGAGGGGCCGCCCCAGCCAAGCCCTGAGATGTCCCCTCGGCAGTGAGAAAGGGGAAGAATCCACTTATTGGCTCTGGTCTCACGCTGGGGGTCCAGCTCCCTTACACGCCAGGCTCCACCCGCTCATGTGACCTCCCCAGGGTTGGGGACAAGAGGCACGTGGGCAGCACCACTCTTAAAGTTCAAACCAGGACCCCTTTGAGAGTGAAAGGGGACACGTGAATTATGTCTAAACAACAGGCGTAAACTGGGGCTGGTCTGGGCAAACTGGGGTGCATGGCCATCATCCTCAGAGCCCATGAAGAGCAGGATCCGGGACTCATGAGGCCTTGAGGCTCTGCAAAGGTGCCTACGGGGCTCTGCTACAACTCTCATCCACATGGCAGTCTGAGTTGAGGGTTCATTCATTCATTCCACAAATATTTATTGAGTGTCTGCTAATACCAGCACTGCCCTGGGCCCTAGGGAGGCAGCGGCAGTGTGCAAAGCCAGGCACAGGTTTCTGCTTTCCTGGAGTCTGTAGTTTAGGAGAGCAGATATCCACTTAACCATAAGTGAACAACTCTTTAATTACCAGTGTGGTGCTGCGGAGAAATGCTGTAAATACACAGAAGGGTAGAACCTTTTCTGGGGCAGGTGGCAATCAGCAAAATGTCCCCGTGACGTGAAAGGTGGGATTCTAAAGTGTGAGCCAAGTTAGCCAGGCTGGGCTGGGCAGGGGAGGAAAGCCTGAGGGAGGGAGAAGGGAAGAGGCAGGGGGGAGGAGAGAAGAGTGTCTCAGTCAGGGGGGATCTCATGGCAGAAGATTCCTGGCTGGGAGGAATTTGGTGCCCAAGATGGTATGAAATGCCCCCATGGGTCTGGGACCCAGGATCCAGGGGGAAGACTGGGTGGTGGTGAGACCACGTGGGAGGGGCACGTTGCTCCACCCTGACGCCAAGCTAAGGATCACATCTTCAGGGATTTAAGTTGAAGCTGTGTCCTCACGACCAAGCGCGGTGTGGCAGCATGTGCAGAGGGGAAAATCTTTTAACATGCTTTTGGGAGTGTCCTACAGTGAAAGTTGCAGGTGCTTTGGGTAGGATGGAGGGAGTGGAGATGGAGAAAAGTAGATGGGTTGGGGATATACTTAGGAGACAGGATAGGCAGAGCTCAACAACCCATTGGGTGCAAGTGGGGAGGTACAGGGAAGCAGGGAAGGGTCAAGGATGAGCTCTGGTTTTAGCACAAAGGGCTTCAGCATGGAGGTGCCCTTTTGCGAGGGGACAGGGATGGAGAGGGAGGGAGGAGCTGTTTGTGTGGGAGGAAGAGACCCAGCCATTCCTTTTGGATTTGTAGAGGCTGGGGGCAAGTGAGACCTCCCCATGGAGATGGGAAGTAGGTAGCTGGGGTGGAGGACTGCCAACTGGAGCAGACATTTGTCCTGGAGTTAGGGACTGGGGCTTTATGAATCTCTGTGAAGCCACGGGAGAGGTTAGACCTGCGAGGGAGAACTAGAAAGGAGTGTCCAGGACGGAGTGTTGGTTTAACTCTACTGTTTAAAGATCCGGAGGCGAAGAGAGAGCTCTCAAAGCAAATTTAGAAAAAGGGGCCAATCAGAAGGTGAACAAAGAGAGCGGTCACTTGGGAAGCTGAGGGAAGAGTGTTTCAAGAAGGAACAAAATGGTTAACTGCGCTCAAGGCTTCTGAAAGGTCCAAAAGATTTAGACCAAGAGGCTGCAGGTTTATCAACGTGCAAAGCCATTGCTGACCGGAAGGAAAAAAGAGAGTTTTAGCAGAGGGCAGTTCGATCGGAGGGGCTTGAGGAGTAGTGGGAGCCAAAGAAAAGCAAACAGTGAGTGTGGATGAACTGGAGCGAGGCTGGGACAAGAAGAGATGAGGCGCTCGTGGCGGGGGCCACCGGGGAGGGCTCACTTCGGGAAGGTGAGAGAAGGTCCAAAGGCTGCTGGCAAGGAAGCTTGTAAGGAGAGGCTGAGGTTACATGGGAAAGAGGGGAAAGTGAAGTCAAGTGCCTGAGAGGGCAGGGCAGGGAGGGGACTATGAAGCAGCCAGAGATGTTTTGCCTTTTGTTTGATGGCAAGAAGGCCGAGTGAATGCGAAAGGGCTGCCCATAGGTTCAGATAAGCTGGTGGCAGGATAGGACAGAATTCCTGGCCGTAGGCTTCGTATTTTCTTTGAAACATTTGAGATAAGTTCACCTGCTACATGGTAGCAAGAAAAGCTGGAGGTTGGAGGGAACAGTTGAAGGTATTAAGTTCCATGATGCGAAGACGAACCAGACGAGTTCACCAGCTTCTCGATACCGGCCGGCTGGGACACTGGCCGGCCGAACTGGCCGCACAGGTGGTGGTCACTTTCTTGAGAGTTTGAGGCACGATGCTCCTTCCTTCTCATTAAAAGGCGTTCTGGACTCAGTCCGTTAATGAGCATCTGAGATGCTGTTCTCACTTTTTTAGCTTCTCCATTCATTTCACAAACTACTATTCTGGGGTACCTGTCTCGAGATCTGAAATTTGGCTTAAAAAAAATCACTTTCTGGGAATGGCTTTGACATCAGAGCTGAAGCGGCAAAGCCTTTAGAACAGAGGACATTTTGTTCTTGCTTTTGCAGTTGTTCATTGGGGTGGGGGTCACTTCATCAGGACAGGAAGGCCCCAAATGCACACAGATCAGAGGCGGCAACTGTCCTCATCGCACGTCTGTGCCCCTTTGTTGCAGAAATGATGGTCCTGTTCCGAGGGCCACATCTGGAGGCTTGAGTTTGCTAAATGTGCTGTACACCTGGACAAATCACAGAGACTTTTTTCCCCTCCAAATTTTTATTTAAATCAGTTAACATACAGTATAATATTGGTTTTAGGTGTGAAATTTAGGGATTCAACATTCCATACATCACCCAGTGCCGCTCATAGCAAGGGCACTCCTTAATCGCCGTCACCTGTTTCACCCATCCCCTCTCACCTGCCTCCCCTCCAGTGACCATCAGTTTGGTCTCTATAGTCAGGGGTCTGTTTCTTGGTTTGTCTCTCTCTTCCCCCCTCCCCCACCATGTTCATTTGTTTTGTTTCTTCAATTCGAAGGTCAGGTGGCAAATATATATACACTGGAATATTACTCAGCCATAAATATGAATGAAGTCTTGCCACTCACAGACAATTTTTATGAAAAGCTGTTTAAGGGACACTATGCCTCCTGGGAATGCCAGAGATCCAAGGGGTTTAAAAGTCTGGAATAAAATCTGTTGCAAACCACTATATTGGTGAATGGCCTAATTCTAAGTTCTGTTTGGCTAAGATGCCCCAATAATGGGCCTATGCCCCTTGTGGGAGGGAACAGTGTTGATCTGAAAGCTGTGGTTTAGTGCTATGGGACTTCCGGTGAATTCCTTTAGGAGGAGTATAAACTTTGTGCCCTGGAGTTAAGATTATGGTCTAGAAGAATAACAGGTCTTCATAAACGTGAACACTGCTGCATGCCCTCTCTTGACTTCTGGCTCACAACCTGGCCAGGCTAACCTCTGATTTCCGGCAGGAACCTTCCACTCTAGCTATGCAGATTAGACGAGGTTGAATCCGCTCGAACTGCCCGCAGAGCACTCGGGCTCTGTACCTTCTTTCACCCCGGCACCCTCAGTTCCTTGAAGACCAGGACGATGCCTCCTATGTGTTTGTATTCCTAGAGTTTCACACTCCTCCTTTCTTGATGTACTTACCTTCTCTAGTTTTCAGAAGAGTTGCTCAGTTGTAACGACTAGACTTTAAAGTTGCTAATTTCTAAAGCTGGGCCGTTTCCCTTTTGTTGTGATATCAGAGAATCCTATTTTCTCTCTGCTTTTAGTAGACAAATAGCAGCATTCTCATAATGCTCCCGTTGTCTGGACCCAGCCCTCCCATTCTCCTCCTCTCCCCTCCAATACCTCTCTACTGCCGAATTAATAAGAGGTGAGTCAAGAAGTGTGAGCCATTTGTATGGTTAAAGGTGACTGATGCCACGTGAATTTCAGCCCTAAAATAACGGGCACCGGCAATGTAATGCACGGTGGTGTAGACTGCCCTCTGCTGGTGTCATTCAGAACCGCAGAAAGCCTTGTTCTAACCCGCTCTGTGTCACATTAACGGAAGAAGAAACAGCTTTTCACAAATCAAGAAGCTTAGTCCCTTGGAAATGCGAAGACATGGAATGTTAATGTCCCTCGGATCCCCTCTCCAGAGCCATACATTTTATTTTAGTAAATCACTTAGCATCACTGGGGGACGTCGTATTGCTTTAGAAACCGAATGGTCTTTCTACTTTACAATTTTACCAAATCCAGGCACTGGGTAAAGCTGTCCTTTGAAAAGTCACACTTACCCTAGAAGCCAAAGCGGTGGCTGTGTGCACTGAGGGAGACAGGGGTGGCCCGTGCTGGGGAAAGGGTGCTGGGCTAAGCTGGGGAAGGACAGACTTGGATTCCTGGCTCCTTCCCCAACCTGGGTTTTAACTTGTGAAAAATAGGGTGGTTTGACTAGATGATTTCTAAGGACCCTTCCAGCTTTGTGTCTACTGTAGACAGCACCATCCCGGCCCTCCAGGAGCGTATAATCCAGGTAGAACGTTTCCCGGAGCCCCCAGTGGTCACTGTGGTAAAGCACGTGCGTGGCCTGGAGTGGCTGGTTGCGTGAAGTGATCTGACATGACGGATGGCTGGTCATCTCTGTGACTGGACCTGAGTGTGTGCGTGCGTGCACACACACACATACACAATCACACTCATGTTTCCTTCCGGCTTGCTGCCCCTATCGAGTCATGTTTGCTGAGGTCATGTGGGCATCCAGCGCTCCATGGCAATTCCTGTGTACGTTCCCACACAGCTTTCCCTTCCATTGAGCACAAGAACTCTTTCAAAGCTTCCCTCCCACAGTCCTTTGGTCCTGCCACCTGTCACCAAACTCCTAGTGGGTGATTTTGCCTCCCTCCTGCTTCACAGAGGAAGACAGAAGCTATTGGTAAAGAGCTCCCCTGCCCTGCCAGCCTCTCTCTCATGGCTGGCCGACTCCTGTCAGTATTTAACTCACTCATGCTGCCCCGTCCAAAAGACCAAAACACGAAACACAAAGCCAGCCTCTCCGAGGATGCCACATCCCCATCCTCTATCTTCTGTCTCCTCCCTTTCACAGTCAAATTTCTTGAAAGCAGTGTCTACATTCACTGTCTCCCTCTCCTTCCCCCCACTCATCCCTTGCCCCACTCCGTCTGGCTTCCTCCCTCCTCTCCACTCCCCTGAAACTCTCGCCACTGACCTCCATGTTGCTAAAGGGAGTGGACACTTGGGCATTTCCTGTCTTCTCATGGCTAGACGGTTCCCTTCTCCCTCTGTGAGCCTCTCTCTTCCCATGACTACTGTTACCCTAGATGATTCTGGTTTCTCTCCTCCCTCTTTGGCTGCTTATTTCCAATGTGTGGGGTCCTGCCACCCTTGTTTTTCCTTTTGGGTTCTGTCCTAGATACTTTTCTGTTTTGCTCCACACACTCTCTTGTCAAAAGAAGATGGAAACAGAGTGGTGGGGGTGGGATCAAGAACAGAGAGGGAGGTGTCTTGGATAGGTTGGTTATAAAAAGCAAAAGGGGAGGGAACTTGGTCCTGTTTCCAGTTCAGAACTGTTGGTGGCGCAGTGGTGGTGGTGATCAGGTTGGATGGAACAGTGTAGGAACAGAGAACAGCACCAGGTGGCAGGCCTGAGCCCCATCAGCACCTGTGGGGCATTGGGGGCTGGGGCCCGGACATGCGTGCACATCCTCAGGGGCCAGCAGGCCGAACCCTCTAGATGGCTGCCAAGGTGGGGGTGGTGATGGGACCCCGTAGATGAATGTGGCTAGGGTAAGCTGCCTGGAGAAGGGATGGGGTGGAGACTGTATTGTAACTGTGACAAGGGGACCCCAAGGGGCCCATAGCACCAGCAAGGGCTGAGCTGGGGTGTATCAGCCAGAGCAGGTCGACAGGCCCTTTGGGAGAAATGCCAAAGGAGAAGCCTCATTTTCCAGCTGGATACAAGGGGCAGGACCTGACCACCTCACTAAGTGAAACTAGCTGATGCATTCCTAGTGCCCAGTCCAAGGTGGAGGTCAGCAGAAGGCAAGGCCTCCATGCCCTCTAGGGGTGCTTGCATGTTTTCATGGCATGGTCATTGGTTTCCCCCAGAATGAGTGATCCAGGAGAGCGCAAGGGAAATCCCAAATGTCTTTGATGGCCTAGTCTTGGAAGGAATACGCTGTGATTTCTATTGGTTACACACACAGGCCCTGCTCGCCGTGCAATGGGACTACACTAGGGCACCAGCACCCCTAAGCCCTGACGACCTCGTGGATAGGGGCATGGGAGTGGGAGAACATAGGACATCTTATCCACCCCCAGAAGTCATCCAAAAGAACTCCTCTAATTAATTGGGCAGAGACTGTGGCAACATAAACTGTCAAGTTGAAAGTTTACTGGTCCTTATTCTTAAGGAGGTGTGGGATCATGAGAATATCCAAGTAGTTAACAGAGGATAAAGAACCCATGTTTTCTTTGCACACTTGGGTATGAAGTGAGAAATTTATAAATTTTACAAGAAATTTGAAGGGGCCTTAAAATGCTTGAAAATATACTAGGAAGTTCGGTAGGGGAAGAAAGAGGGGTAATCAGAAGGGGGAATGAAGCATGAGAGACTATGGACTCTGAGAAACAAACTGAGGGCTTCAGAGGGGAGGGAGATGGGGGAATGGGATAGACCGGTGATGAGTAGTAAGGAGGGCACGTATTGCATGGTGCACTGGGTGTTATACGCAACTAATGAATCATCGAACTTTACATCAAAAACCAGGGATGTACTGTATGGTGACTAACATAATAAAAAAACATTAAAAAAATAAAGGTTTATAATTTTTTCCACAGGAAAGAAAAAAAAGAAAATATACACTCTTAATAATGATAAACATAGTCTATGGGTCAACACAAAAACCCCTGTAAGATGTAATGTTAAGTGAGCAAAGAATACACCTTATGTGTTTGATTTTAACCACTGAAAATTATATGCAGTTGGGTAGAAACTAGGAAAAAAGCACAGGGAGCTGAAACTACCTCTTTGACAGGCACCTGGATAGAGTTTTACAAAGTTTGTATTATTAATAAAATGAAAGTATTAATAAATTCATTTTATTAATTATGGTTTGTTATAAAGTGATGGGTAAAAGTCATATTTTTGCTTTGTTTTCTGGTGGGGCAGCCCACTGCACACTTCTTTTTTCTTTCACTGGAATGAGTGTTTCCATTTGAAAACCACTCAGAATATAATTTTCAGTGGCTATTGCTTTAAAAATCTTTCTTAAAAAACATACAACTGACATACCATTTCCTTCTGCTCTGAAACATTATAGAAGTTTTAGGGTGCACCCCAGACTACAGAACAGAAAGTATAGTATGATCTCATTTGTGTACACTAGTCAGATGTTTCCACCCCACCTGCCCCCTCTGTGTTACTGATTCCTGACTATGGTCTACGCCTTTCTTGTGTTTCAGTAAATTTATTTCTTTTGTAAAATATATTTACTATGAAATGTATTATTTATCTATTGCTGCATAAAAAATTACCCCAATGCTCAGTGGCTTTAAACAATGGGCATGTATGTATTGTCTGACATTGATTTGGGGGGTCAGGGATTTGGGAGTGGCTTAGTTTGAAATTGCTCACGAGGTTGTATTCAAGGCCTGGTCCAGCCCTGTAGTTGCCAGAAAGCTTGTGCAGGGGGTGGAGGACCCAGCTTCTGCCCACTGCTAAATCTACAGCTTCTCCTGCATTTTAGGTTTTGGTTATAGTAGCATCCCATTACCAAGTTCCAAAGTCTATTAGTTATCTATGGCTGCATGACTGCATAACAAGTTAGCCAAAACTTAGATGCTTGAAACAACAATTTCAAGATGTCTCTTTTGAATGGCCTGTGAGGGCTGACTGTTGCTTGCTATATGGGCCCCTTTCTTGGTACAGCTGCATGTACGTTTCCATGGCATGGTCATTGGCTTTCGGCTGAGTGAGTGATCCAGGAGAGCTCAAAGGAAATCCCAAACGTCTTTGATGACCTAGTCTTGGAAGTCATGTGCTGTGATTTCTATTGGTTACACACACAGGCCCTGCTCGCTGTGAAATGGAAGTACACTAGGGCATGAATACCTGGAGGGGAGGAGCATTGGGGGCCATCTTGGAGACTGGCCACCATAGTTCACCCTCTGGCCTCCAATGACTCATGTCCTTCCCACATGCAAAATATACTCATCTCTCCTCAAGGTCCCTTGTTAAGGGTTTCATCCCATTAAAGTATCTCCTCAAAAAAAAAAAAAAAAAAAAAAAAAAAAAAAACCAACCCTAGGATCTCATTATTTACATTAGGCCCAACTGTGAAGCTAGTGAGGTCCAGTTCCTCACAGTCTGAAGATCTGTGAGTTAAAGAGACACGTTATTTGCCTCTCACACACCCAATATTCAATAGTGGGGCGGCGGGCACGGGATAACTGTTATAGACATTCCTGCCAAAAAGCAGGGAGAAGGGGGCCACATAGGAGTCACTGGTCCATAGCAATTCTGAAATCCATTGGGATACATTTAAAAAATTACTTTAAAAGGACTCAGTCCTACTGCTGCCTTGGAATGCGTCTCTTTGCCTTTTGGCTTTGCCATCTGGCTCTTATTTCTACCCTAATCATCTTTCCTTTCACACGAGAGGCAGCCTATGCTTGCAACCAAGTAGTTTCCCAGTCTTCCTGTCTGTAGATGTTTGAGGTCCAAAGTCTACTTTTCATTTTGAACTGTCTCTGCCCTTTCAGTCCAAGCTGGTGGTGTTTCTGCCACAGCGATTCTCTTAAAGTTTTTGGGGGGTCTCCTGCCATAGTGTGTTTTATTCCTTTGGACGAAAGCCACACCCACAAATCTCTTCCAGATAAGACTTTATCTCTACCTTAGGCTGCTACTGACTGAGACATCAAAAGGCAACGCCTTCAAAGTCCTTAGAAGTCCCAGACAGTACGGGGCTGAACAGTTCTTTGAGGACCTAACAAAGGATTTTTCAGTTCCACTCTCAGCTTCACCTTTAGACCACGTTTTCTTGAGAGGGCCCTGGATTTGTTCTTTGCCCAGAAGCCATGTCTTAATTTTAGCATCCTTTCCATTTGGGGAGACTGGGGGTTTTCAAATGCAACCATTCCTGGATCCTTCCTGTGTAATAGTCCCTCCTCTGGCTTATCTCTGCCCTGTTGCATTTTGGTCTGAGCAGTAAGACAAACACCAGCACACCTTCAGAATTCAGTTCCGTCACTCAGCTTGGGAGGTACATTTATGCTCCACGTTCTGTAGACGACAGTGTTGATAATCAACTTTCTGCCACTACACGGCCTCTCGTTTCCAATAATAATAGTCTCCTCTGCTGCTTCCTTGAAGCCCTCACAGGCAGCCTCCTCAAACGCCACCAGCTTTTGCTAACGGTTTGTTCCAAGTCCTCTAGGCTCTTGTTAGCCCTCTTCAAAGTACCTCCCCTCCCCCCCGCTGCTGCCTGCTGCCAAGCACACAGCTTCTCCCACCTTGCAGGTTTGTGTTTTAGTAGCACTTCACTTCCATGGTCCCCGATCTATTAGTTACCCACTGCTGCATAACAAACCACCCCAACACTTAGATGTTTAAGGCAATAATGACCATTGATTATCTCTACCCATTTTCTGTGGGTTGGGAACTAGGGGACGACTCAGCTGGTGGTCCTGCCTCAGGGTGTCTCATTTCCTGGAGTAGCAGTTCAAATGTCAGCTGGAGCTGCAGTCATTTGAAGGCTTTCCCAGGACCAGCAGATCCAGTTGCAAGATGTCTCACTCACCTGGCTGGCCAGTTGTTGCTGGCTGTACGCAGGAGGCCTTGATTCCTTACCGCGTGGATCCCGGGCTATTTGAGATTCCTCACAACATGACCACTGGCTTCTCTCAGAATGGGTGAGAATTTACTTTTTGTGACCAAAACTTGGAAACCACACACTGTCATTTCTGCAGTGACAGCCAGGTGTTCTTACTGTGACAGGGGACACGCAGGGGGGCACTGATGCCAGATAGCAAGACCAGGGTCGGGGGGCTGAGGAGGAATCTTGGACGCGGGCTGCCACTTGAACTATGTGAACAAAACAATGTAGACACACACATACATTTATTGAGGTGGAGAAAAAAAACACACCCAAGGAAAGAGTACACGTGTGTGTGCACACACACACCCACCCACACACAAATGTGTCTAGAATAAAAGAATAATAAAATGAGAAATAGGTACTCTCAGACAAGTACGAGAAATAAAACATTATCAATAACTTTAACTTTCAAGCCTTTGTTCCCCACATCTCATTCCTTTCCCAAAATGGGAAGGTATTGAACATTGTGGTTACATGACCTCTGCTTTCTTCATAGATTTTTGGAGGGGTAATGTTCTAAATATTTAACAACCAGTATGAGGTGGGCCTGATGACTGGGATGAGGCCATAAGTGTTCAGCACAGCTATGCCAGTGCATACTGGCTAATACCAAGCTTGGTGGTGGTATCGCTAACCAACAGGTTTCATTTAGAATGTTTTTAGAGTTTGCTTTTTTCATTTACTGTTTTATTTCTGGGATTCATTCATGTGGAAACATGCAGCTATAGTTCACTGCTGTGTAGTGTTCCACCGTGTGACCATCCCTTACTTTATTTAGTCTCTCTCCTAACGATGGCCATTATGTTCTTTCCAGTTTTGTTTTCTTTCCTCCTATTAAGACAATGCTGGTATGAGATTATCTATACATTTCTATCAATATACTTGTGTAAGAATTGCTCTAGGTACATAGCTAGCAGTGCAGTTCCTGGATCTCAGAATATATATGTGTTCAACTTTAGAAGGTAATGTCAAACTGTTTTTCCAAGTGGATGTAGGAATTTGTATCCTGATTACCATTTAAAGAGTTTTCTTTGCTCAACACTTTGGTATCGTTAATTTTATTATTATTACTTTTTTGTCTGATGGATGTTAAATGGTAAGTTAGGTTTCCTTTAGTTTCTGTTTCTTGATTAGTAATGAAGATGATGATCTTTTCGTATTCTGGGTTTTTAATCATTCCTGTTTCTCCTTTTTTGGATGTCAGTTCCTGTCTTTTGTCTACTTTTCTACTGGGTTATTTCTGTTTCCCACCCTCCCCCCACATGTCCCACACTTTATATGTTTTATTGAATCAGATAATTGATATTCAAATTCAGTGACTTAGTCATGTCATTAAAGACATCAAGGGCTGTTCTGGCCTGTCCTGCCTGCCTTCTGGGCCTCCCTTAGGGTGAGTGGTTGCAGCAATCCTGAGCCTCACATTCTCTGCATTGCACCTCCAGAGGCAGCAGAATATAATTGACCCTGGACATGTCAGAGAGCTCAGGGACTGAGGCCAGGGATTATCGCCTGTCTGGTCAAAGATGTGTTTCCTATACTTAACGTTCCTGGTACTTTGTGGGCTCCCACAAAGTATGTGCTGCAGGAATGAGCAGAAATTGCTTCCTTCCTAGGAGATCCTGCCAATCCTCTCCACCTGCCTCACTGACCATAGGTGGGTCCTGTGCAGCTTCCCGAGCAGTCTCGAGCCAGGGAACACATTGCATGGACAGGTGCGGGCTTGATGAGTTGGGCGGATATAATTTCGCCTTAGAGCTATTGGATTTTCAGTCTCCAGATTCCACAAAAGAAGGAGACGGGTCACTGTGGAATGTGTTCCAGGGGAGGGCCATAATATCCTCTGGGAGCAGTCTTGCATTCCATTTACAACAGGAAATACGATGAGAACTTCTCCAAGGGGACCCCACCTACCCCATCTTCTTCTCCTTGTACTGATGGCTCTACAGCTCTCTGACTGTTGGTAGGAGCCAATGCTGATGCTGGGTGCGGTCAATGGCAGCAGAGCAGAAGGAGGATGGAGTGGTGGGAGGTTTTGCTTGATACCCTGTACAGCTCTCTGGACTGATCAGTGTTTTCAGCAGAATGTTTTCCTGCTCTATCTAGTAATTTCCATTTTTCAGCTCTTTTCTCTTTGTGAGGATCCACTTCCTTTCCAGTTGTGGAAGTCAAATATCTTTTCACCAGATCCACAGCTTGCCTCAATCTATCTCCAGTACTTCCCTTTACACCAGAGAGGATTGCAAGCTCTAAGTGTCGTGAGTAGCAAGTCCTCCCCACACACAAGATGAGTCTCAGGGCCAAGACAATGGAAGTTCCTGTCTTACATCGAAGAGATCCTTCAAGTGTGCCTGTTTGGATAGTCTCTATTTTTTGGCTTTTGTCACTTCTGAAGATGGATAAAAATTTCATTGAAAAACATGGAGAAGGAATTGGAACAAGGAACATTTTCCCTGAAGGAAACACACATTTCTTCTGAATGTGATCTGACATGATCAAGGAAATAGTTTATGGTGATGGCATACCTACTTAAGATGACCTATAGTCTTTTATGCTCATTTTCCAGAGTTTTACTGAGATGTGATTATATAAAATAAACGGCATCTACCTTAAGGGTATAGTTTTATGAGTTTTAACATATGGATATACCCATGATACCATCACCACAATCAGAATAAGGAACATATTTGTCACCACCAAAAGTTTCTTCATATCTCTTTGTAATCCATTCTCAGGTAACCACTGAACTGGTTTCTGTCACTATAGATTACTTTGCATTGTCCAGAATTTTATATAAATGGAATTGTACAGTAGGACTTTTTGTCCTCCTTCTTTCACTCAGCATAATTATTTTGAGATTCATCCACCATTGCATGTATCAATAGTTTATTTTTTATCACTGAGTAGTAATCTATCTTATGAATATACCGTAATTTATTGATTCACCTGGTAATGGACATTTCGTTATTTTCCAGACTTTGGCAATTGCAAAGAAAGCTGCCATAGTTTTACTGTATGGTGACTAACATAATATAATAAAAAAATTATTTAAAAAAAAAGAAGGCTGCCATAAATATTCATGTTCTTCTCCTTATTTGGAGACACACTCTGATTTTTCTTGGTTAAATACTTAGGAGTGGAATAGCTCCTAAGGGTAGGAGCTCATAGGGTAGATGTTATGTTTAACCTTTTAAGAAACTGCCCAACTGTTTTCCAAACTGGTTGAGCTATTTTGGACTCCCACAAGCAGTGGAAGAGTGTTACAACTGATCCAAATTCTTGGCATCATTTAATGTGTTCCGTCGTCTTAATTTTAACCATGCTAGTAGGTACGTCATGGTATCTCATTGGAGTTTTAGTTTCTATTTCCTTAATGACTAATAATGTTGAGAGTTTTCCCATGTGCTGTTATGTTATTCATATGTTTTCTTTGGGAAAGTGTTGAAATATTTTGGCAGTTTAAAAATTAAGCTATTTGTCTTTGAGCTGTAAGCGTTTTTTATATGTTCTAGATACAAGTTCTTTGTTGCATATATATTTTGGAAATACTTTCTCCCAGTCCTTGGTTTGTCTTTTCGTTTTCTTAACATTGTATTTTGAAGGTCAAAAGGTTGGAATTCTGATGAAGTCCATTTTATAAATTTTCCTGTGTTACAGTTTCTGCTTATGATGCTCTGTTTAAGACATCTATGTTAAGCACAGTTTACTAGGTATTTCTTTTCTGTTTTCTCCTGAAAGTTCTACTCTTATAGTTAGGTCTTTGATCTATTTTGAGGTTAAATTTTGTGTATGGTGTTAAGTAAGGGTCAAGATTTATTTATTTATTTATTTTAATAATATTTTTTATTATGTTAGTCACCATACAGTACATCCCTGGTTTTTGATGTAAAGTTCTATGATTCGTTAGTTACGTATAACACCCAGTGCACCATGGAATACGTGCCCTCCTTACTATCCATCACTGGCCTATCCCATTCCCCCACCTCCTCCCCTCTGAAGCCCTCAGTTTGTTACTCATTTTATTTATTTTTGTACATGACTTTCCTATCAGTTCAGCATTTGTTAGAAAGATTGTTGTTTCTCTCATTGCCATGTCCCACAGTTCTGTTTCTGGAGTCTCCATTATGTTTGATTGACCTACGTGTTTATCTTCATGCCAATAGTACTCTGTCTTTTCACGGATTTCTGCCCTTTATTATTTTTCTCTTGATCGTTTGGATTTAATTTGCTCTTGCTTCTTCTGATGGATGCTTAGCCCATTGACTTGATATCCTTATTTTTTTCCCTAATAGGGGTGTTTAGTGCTGTTCATTTCCCACTGAGCACTGCTTTAGCTGAATTACAAAATTTTTCATATGTTGCATTTTTATTTTCATGCAGCTCAGAGTACTTTTAAAATTTCCTTTTGATTTCTTCTTTAGTCCAAGCGTTGTAGTGTGTTTATTTTTTTAAGTATTTGGGGATTTTCCACATACCTTTGTTACAGATTTTCAGTTAATTTCACTGTAGTTAGAAAACATTCTTTGCTTGATTTGATTTCTTCAAAATTGACACTTATTGTATGGCCCAAAATATGATTTTTCTCGGTAAATGTTCCCTACGCTCTTGAAAAAAAGATATTTCTTTTCCTACAGTCTCCATTATGTTTAATTGATCCTTATGTTTATCTTCATGCCATTACTATGCTGTCTTTTCATTGATTTCCACTTTTGTCTTTATTATTGATTTTCTTGTTATGTTTGGATCTAATTTGCTCTTGATTCTTCTGATTTAGTTTGCTCTTATTTCTACAGTTGTTTGATGGATCGTTCCACAAATGTCAATTAGTTCAAGTTGTTTGAGAGTGTTAAGTCTTTATGTACTTATTTTCTTCCTACTTGTCCTTTTCAGTTATTGAGAGTAGAATGGTAAGTCTCCAACTGTAATAGTGGATTTGTCTATTTCTCTTTTTCAAGGCTCCATGTATTTGGAGACTTATTGCATTTAGAATTACTACGTCCTTCTGATGAACTGATACATTTATCATTATGATTTTGATGTGTTATGGTGCATGGGGAAGTGAGGGTTTATTGAGCTTATTGGAACTGTGGGCTAGTGAAAATTTATAGCCATTAGTTCCTAACATACTGTTTTCTGTCCTCAATAATTTCTGTTCTTTTTTTGGGAGCTCCCTTAAAGTTGATCTATAGATAACTGTTACTCTATTTAATTGTTTAAAGTCTTTTTTCTTTCTGTTTTCCATTTTGGATAGTTTCTAATTGTTAGCATATTCAAATTCACTAACCTTATTTTCTGTAGTTCTTTATCTTCTGTTATTCCCATGCTGTGTACACTTTTTGTTGAAAATTTTATTGAGCTAATTGTTGATTCATATGCAGTTATATATTTGCCTAGTTTTCACCAAAGTTTGCACTTTGCAGAATTATAGTACAATATCACAACCAGGATATTGACATAGATACAATCTACCAGTATTATTTAGATATCCCCAGTATTACTGATATGTGTGTGTGTATCAATGTGTAATGTCTTTCAATAAAGCTTTAAAATTTTCCCCATAAAGTGATTGCATATTTTTATTAGATTTATTTGTAATTACCTTACACTTTTGGTTGCTAATATAAAATTAGGTTTTCTAATTGTTTCTTTCACAAAGTAATTTTTAATTGTTTTAATCTGCTCACTTGCAGATAAAAATCTGTTCTAATAATTGCTTTGTAGACTTCTTTATATTATATGTAGACAATCGTCTCAGTGACAAATGATTTTGTTCCTACATTTCTAGTTCTTTCATTTTAGATTTATTTACTTCATTTTAATTTATTTTCCTGGTTTTATTATTTTGGCTATGATTTCCAGTAAATGGATGTGGTGATAGCAGGCATCCTTGTGTTATTTCTAATCTTTGAAAACAACTTTATTGAGGCATATTTTACATACCATAATATTGACCAATTGTCAATTTGATGATTTCCATACATTTACAGGGTTGTGCTGATTTGCAGTTAATCCTCAGGCTTCGGCAACCACCGATCTATTTTGTCTTATAAATATAGAGATGCTCAAAATCAATGGTTATAAGAGAAATTCAGATTAAGGGGGAATCACTATTTAATCATTAGATTGGCAAAAGCTAGAGAACTGCAAATGCTAAGAATTGGTGGGGATATGTGGACAGAGGAGTCCTTGCAGGCTGCTGGATGGACTGCTGATTGATGTAGTCATTTCAGAAAGCGACCTGCTAGTACATCGTCAAGTACTCACGTACTCTATGACTCAGTTCAACTGCTTCTGGTATTCATCCCAGGGTAATTTATGCACAGATCTATAAGAAGTCATCCTTTGGAATGTTTATTGCAGCATTTTTATGGGAGCGGGGAGTTAAAAGCTACTTCAGCATCTGTGCTAACAAAGTGGATAGGTAATGTGTGGTGTCTGCATTAGACACAACAAACTAGAGGTAAATGTTACATGTGTGTATCTTAAAATATTATAGCTTAGTGGAAAAAGTAGGAAAAATGAGATGCAATGCAAAAACGCAATATAATACCTTTTATGTAAATAAAGATATATGTTCTCATGTTAAAAAAACATTAAAATACAAACAAAAATAATAATATGCTATTAATGGAGTATAGCTGACTCACCCTGCTGAAGTACTTGAGATATGAAACAAAGCCCAGAAATCTAGCTTGTTAGCAAGCTTTGTAGGGATAACTGCGTAACTGACTCCGGTGGGCCAGGAGGGTGCAATCCAGAGAGTCTGAAGTGACCTGCCCTCAGAAGGTTTCACCACAATTCTCTATGTCCTGGTCATGTGATCTGAAAACTTTTACCCTCCTCTCTTCATTTGTTCCTAATGCTTTTTAAAAAATAATTTCTGCTTGTAGACTGTCTTCTCTGTCTTCCTTATTATTTAGGTGAGAAAATTCTGTTTGACTTAACTGATGTGGTGTCTGCTACTGTACTTTCTAACAATCTAATCCTGTTATTCACAATTGTTGGAGTAATGATTGTGTGCACTGTAGAGTCCCGTTTCTTGGTTTACTTTTTCATTTTTCTGATGCATATCCTGTAGTTCTCTCAAAGAAGGGTACATGGAAAGTAAATTGAGACTTTACATAGCTGGATTCATTTATATTCTGGAGTAGTTTATAATTCTAAGACAGAAGTCACTTTCCAACAGAATTTTGAAAGCACCACTGAGTTCTAGTAGCCAGTGTTGTTTTTGAGAAGGTTGAGTACCATTCAGGTTCCCCTGTGTGTGTGTGTGTTTAATCCTTATTCTGAAATCATTTTAGACTGACATAAAATTTGAAAAGGTAGTACAGCTTCAGTATATCCTCTACCCAGTTTTCCTCATTGTTAACATCTTACATTACTGTGATACATTTCCCAAAAGGAAGAAGCTGATATTAATACTATTACCTCCAAGCTTTATCCAGATTTCACCAGTTTTCTATTAATGTCCTTTTTATGTTCCAGGATCCAATCCATGGTAGCACATTGCATTTTAGTTGTCATATATCTCCAGTCTCCTCTGGACTTTGGCAGTTTCTCATGACATTGGCAGTCTTGAGGAGTACTAGCCAGGCATCCTGTAGATGATTCCCCAGTCTAGGTCTTTCTCACAATTAAAATGTGGTTGTGGATTTTTGGAAAGAATACAATAGAGGTGAAGTGCTTTTTTTTGGTTACATCATATCAGAGGTACATGCTATTTATGTCTGCCTGCACTAAGTATGTTAACCCTGACTTGGTTAAGGATTTATTTACCAAGTTTTTCTTGTCCATCAGATGATGGACATTTGGGTTGTTTCTGGTTTTGGCTATCATGAATAATGCTGCTATTTGTATACAAGCTTTCATGTGGAGAATGTTTTTTTATTTCTCTTGGGTCTATACCTAAGAATGGTATTGCTGGTTCATACAGTAACTCTATCATTTTGAGGAATTGCCAAACTAACTGTTTTCTGCAGCACTCGTACCACTTTACATTCCCACCCTTCAATGTATGAGGATTCCAATTTCTCCACTTTCTTGATAACACTTGTGTTGTCCTCTATTATTTTGATCATAGCCATCTGAGTGGGTGTGACAATGGAGTCACCTTGTGGTTTTATTTCCCTGATTGCTAATGATGTTGAGCATCCTTTCATGTGCTTATTGACCATTTGCTTTATTTGATCATATCCTCTTTGGGGAATGAAATGTCTATTCAGATCCTTTACCCATTTTTAAACTGGGTTAATTATCTTTTTACCATCAAGTTGTATAAATTCTTTATGTATTCAGGATACAAGTACCTTATTAGACATAAAATTTCTCCCTTACTTTCTGGGTTATCTTTTCATTTTCTTGAGGGTGTCCCTTTATGCACAATGGTTTTTAATTTTGATGAAAACCAATTTATCTTTTTTGTCACTTGTGCTTTGGATATTGTATCCAATAAGGCTTTGCCTAACGCAAGTTCACAAAGATTTACTCCTATGTTTTCTTTAAAGAGTTTTATACTTTTGACTGTTACATTTAGGTGGATTTTTTTGTTATGTCCATTTTATGTTAATTTTCTGTGTATTATGTGAAGCAGGGGTTCAAATAATTTTTTTTTAGTGTGTATGTATGTAATTGTCTCAGTACATTTTGTTGAAAAGTTTATTTCTTTTTCATTGGATTTTCTAGATGTCTTTGTCAAAAATCAATTGATTATAAATATAAGACTTTATTTCTGGATTCTGGATTCCATTCCATTGATTTATATGCTTATCCTTATGCCATTGCCACACTGTCTTGATTCTTGTGGCTCTGTAATAAGTGTTGAACTCAGAAAGTGTGAATTTTTCAATTTTGTCCTTAATTTTCAAGATTGTTTTTTCTGTGCTGTGTCCTCTGAAGTTCTATGCAGATTTTAGAATCAGGTTGTCCAAAAAGTCTGTTGGGATTTTGATGGGGATTACACTGAATCCATAAATAAACTTAAGAAAGATTGCTTTCCAAATAATATTCAGTCTTGCATTCCATTAGTTTATACTGGATATCTTTCCAATTATTTAGACCTTTTATTTATTCAACAATGCTTTATAGTTTTCAGTGTACTTATACTTCTTTTGCCAAATTTCACTGTATTCTTTTCGAAGTATTTTATTTTGTTGCAAATGTCATTTTTAAAGTCATTTTCTTGCCTTGTCTAGCTAGAACTTCAAGTACAATATTCAGTAGAAGTGGTCAGAATAGGATTTTAGGGGGAAGGCCCCCAGTCTTTCACCACTGAGTATGACATTAGTTGTGAATTTTTAGTTAATGCATTAGGTTGAAGAAATTCC
Organism: Ailuropoda melanoleuca; assembly: GCF_002007445.2. Classification (NCBI taxonomy): domain Eukaryota; kingdom Metazoa; phylum Chordata; class Mammalia; order Carnivora; family Ursidae; genus Ailuropoda; species Ailuropoda melanoleuca. Next base: position 47,763,634 of record NC_048231.1, read on the forward strand.
TTTTTAGTCCTAGTTTGTTGACTGTTCTAATCATGAAAGGGTGTTTGGATTTTTTCAAATGGTTTTTCTGTATCTAATGATGTGATCAGGAGTCTTTTCTTTATATTAATATGGTGTATTACATTGATTTTTGTGTGTTGAACCAACTTTACATTCCTGGGATAAATACCACGTGTTCATAGTGTATAATCCTTTCTATAAGTTACTGGATTTGGTTTGATAATATTTGATAATATTTAGCTGAGGATTTTTATATTTTAATATGTCTGTATTCATAAGGAACATTGGTCTGTAGTTTTTTTCTTTTTTCTCTTTTTAAAAAATGATTTATTGCTGGTGATGGGTATTAAGGAGGGCACATATTGCACATATTGCATGGAGCACTGGTGTTATATGCAAACAATGAATCATAGAACACTACATCAAAAACTAAGGATGTACTGTATGGTGTCTAACATAACATAATAACATAATAAAAAATTTAAAATAAACAAATAAACAAATCATAAAATGGGCAGAAGATATGAACGGACGCTTTTCCAATGAAGACATACAAATGGCTAACAGACACATGAAAAAATGTTCAAAATCATTAGCCATCAGAGAAATTCAAATCAAAACCACACTGAGATACCACCTTACGCCAGTTAGAATGGCAAAGATAGACAAGGCAAGAAACAACAATTGTTGGAGAGGATGTGGAGAAAGGGGATCCCTCCTACATTGTTGGTGGGAATGCAAGTTGGTACAGCCACTCTGGAAAACAGTGTGGAGGTCCCTTAAAAAGTTAAAAATTGAACTACCCTATGACCCAGCCATTGCACTACTGGGTGTTTACCCCAAAGATACAGACGTAGTAAAGAGAAGGGCCATATGCACCCCAATGTTCATAGCTGCATTGTCCACAATAGCCAAATCATGGAAGGAGCCGAGATGCCCTTCAACAGATGACTGGATTAAGAAGCTGTGGTCCATATATACAATGGAATATTACTCAGCTATCAGAAAGAACGAATTCTCAACATTTGCTGCAACATGGACGGCACTGGAGGAGATAATGCTAAGTGAAATAAGTCAAGCAGAGAAAGACAATTATCATATGATTTCTCTCATCTATGGAACATAAGAACTAGGATGATCGGTAGGGGAAGAAAGGGATAAAGAAAAGGGGGGTAATCAGAAGGGGGAATGAAACATGAGAGACTATGGACTATGAGAAACAAACTGAAGACTTCAGAGGGGAGGGGGTGGGGGAATGGGATAGACTGGTGATGGGTAGTAAGGAGGGCACGTATTGCATGGTGCACTGGGTGTTATACGCAACTAGAAGCATCAAACTTTACATCGGAATCCGGGGATGTACTGTATGGTGATTAACATAATATAATAAAAAAAATCATTAAAAAAATATTTTCACAACAAAAAAATAAAAAGAAAAAAAAAGAAAAAAGATTTATTTATTTATTTATTTATTTTAGAAAGGGGGGAGGGGCAGATGGAATGGGATAGAGACCCCCAAGCAGACTCCATGCTGAGCACAGAGCCCGACATGGGGCTTGATCCCATGACCCTGAGATCAGGACCTGAGCTGAAACCAAGAGTTGGTCGCCTAACCAACTGCACCATCCAGGCATCCCTGTAGTTTTTTCTTATGATGCTTTTATTAGGTCTTTTAGGATGATACTGGCATTATCTAGGTTATGCAATTTGTTGGCATTCCCTTATAAACCTCTTCATTTCTTTAAGGACTATAGTAATGTCTCCTGTTACTGAGTTTAGTAATTTGAGGGTTTTTGTTGTTGTTGTCATTCATTCTGCTAAAGATTTGTTAATTTGTTGATCATTTCAAAAAAGTACTTTAGGTTCCATTGATTTTTCTCTATTGTTTTTCTATTTTCTGTTTCGTTTATTTCTCTTCTAATCTTTATTATTTTTTTCCTTCTCCTTACTTGGGTTTAGTTTGGGTTTTAGTTTCTTTTTCTACTTTCTTAAGGTGACAGGTCAAGTTATTGATTTGGGTCCTTCTTTTTTAATATAGGCATTTACAGCTATACATTTTCCTCTGAGCTCTAATTTTATTGTATCCCACAAGTTTTGGTATGTTGTGTTTTCCTTTCATTCATATCAAACATTTTCTAATTTCTTCTGTAATTTTTTGACTCATTGGTTAGAATGTTTAATTCCCACATATTTGTAAAGTCTCCAATTTCCTCCTATCATTGATTTATTATTTAATTATCATCAGAGAATATACTTTGTGTGATTTTGATTTTTTAAAAAATTTGGAGATTTGTTTTGTGGATAACCTGGCATATAGTTTATTCTTCAGAATGTTCCATGGGAACTTGAGAAGAATGTGCATTTTGCTGTTGATGGGTGGAGTGTTTTGTAGATGTCTGTTAAATCTGGTTGGTTTGTTGTGTTGTTCACGTCTTCTATTTCTTTACTAACCTTCTGCCTAGTTGTTCTACCCATTACTGAAAGTGGAATATGGAAGTCTCCAACTGTTATGTTGAATTGCCATTTTCTCCCTCTATTCTTTCAGTTTTGCCAAAATATGTATTTTGGGCTCGGCTGTGAGCTGTATATATGTTTATAATAGTCATATCTTCCTAGTGGAATTGACCCTTGTATCATAAAATATCTTTCTGGTAATATTTTTTTTTACTTAATTAATTTTTTCCTTGATATTAATTTAACCACTCCAGTTCTCTTTTGGTTGACATTTGCATGGTATATCTTTACCCATTCTTTTATTTTCCCCCATGCCTTTGGCTTTAAAGTGAATCTCTTATAGACAGCAAATAGTTGGATCATTTAAAAAAAAATACCCATTCTATCAATCTCTGCCTTTTAATTGGAGAGTTTAATACATTTATACTTAATGTAATAAGTATTAAAATAGGATTTATGTGACCATTTTGCTATTTATTTTCTATATGTCTTTTTTGTTCCTTAGTTCTTCCATTATTGCCTTCTTTTGTATCAAATAGAAATTTCCTAGTATATCTTTTAAATTCATTTTTAATTTCTTTAAAAATATATTTTTTGTTATTATCTTATTGATTGCCCTGGGAGTTACTGTTAGTATCTTAATTTATAACAATACAATTTAGATTAATACCAACTGAATTTCAATAGTATGCAAAAACTACTCTTATATAGCTGTTTCTCCCTCCTTTATACTATTATTGTCACAAATTACATTTTTAAACATTGTGTGCTCATTAACATAAATTTTAATTACTGATTTTTGCAGTTGTCTTTTTAAAATCAAATAGGAAAAGGAGCTGCATATAATAGCTACATTTATACTATTCTAAAATGTTATATTTACCTTTAGTGGTGCTGTTTATTTCTTTGTGATTTTGTATTACTGTCCAATGACTTTTTTTTTTGCAACCTGAAATATTTTCTTTAGTATGGTTGGACGGCTTTGCTAGTAATGAATAACTCTCCCGGTTTTTTTTTTCTTTTGTTTATAGAAGAATGTTTTAATTTCTTTTTAACTTTTGAATGAGAGCTTTGCTGGATATAGAATTCTTAGTTGGCAGTTTTTTCTCTTTGCTTAGAGATCTTCATGTTAATTGATTTCTAATTTGCTTCCATGGTAGTTGGAGAATGCATTTTGTATGACTTGTATACTTTTAAATTTATGTAGACTTGTTTTACAGTCTTGAATATGGTCCATCTTAGTACATGCTCTGTATGCATTTGAATGAAAAATTTATTCCACTCTTGTTGGGTGGATATCTATAAATGTTAATTAAGTCAAGTTGGTAGATAGTGTTATGCAACTTTTCTATATCCCCACTTACTTTTGTCCCCTTGTTTTTGTCAATTACTGAGGATTGTTGAAATCTCTGACTATAATGGTGGATTTATATGTTTCACCTTATTTTTAACAAGTTTTTCTGCTGTTGTTTTGAACCTCTGTTATTGGGTACATAAACCTTTGATATTTGTACATCTTCTTGATGAATTGATTCATTATTATGAAAATATCCTCTTTATCCTTGCTAATAGTCTTTGCTCTAAAATATGTCTTGTCTGAAATTAATATAGCTACTTCACCTTTCTTATGATCTGCGGGAGCATTACATCTCATTTTTCGTCCTTTCATTTCGATGTAATTGTATATTTAAAGTGGTTTTTTTTTGGTAAGTCGCATGCATTTGTGTCTTGCTATGTTTAAATCCCATTTGAGGGCACCTGGGTGGCACAGCGGTTAAGCGTCTGCCTTCAGCTCAGGGCGTGATCCCGGCATTATGGGATTGAGCCCCACCATCTGGCGCCTCCGCTATGAGCCTGCTTCTTCCTCTCCCACTCCCCCTGCTTGTGTTCCCTCTCTCGCTGGCTGTCTCTATCTCTGTCAAATAAATAAATAAAATCTTTTTTAAAAAAATCCCATTTGACATCCTCTGCTTTTTCTTATATTTCAGTATACTTTATATATTAATATGTGAATATTATTATGCAATATAAATCTATCATTTTGCTATTTGTATCATCTTGGTATTTGTGTCATCTACTTCTTTTAGATGAATTTGTATATTTATTTTATAATTCCTTTTTATCTCCTCTCTTTGCATATTAGCTGTAACACTGTTTTGTTATTTTAGTGGTTGCTTTAGGGTTTGTAGTATATATCCTCATCAAAATCTTTCAAACAATTTATCATTCACATATAGTATAAAAATCTCACAATGGGGGCGCCTGGATGGCGCAGTCGTTAAACGTCTGCCTTTGGCTCAGGGTGTGATCCCAGAGTTCTGGGCGAGCCCCACATCAGGCTCCTCTGCTAAGAGCCTGCTTCTTCCTCTCCCACTCCCCCTGCTTGTGTTCCCTCTCCCGCTGGGCATCTCTGCCAAATAAATAAAATAAAATCTTTTAAAAAAATCTCACGATGATATAATTTCATTTTTCCACTCTCATACTTTGTGCGGTTGTCACATTTTACTTCTACATATATTATAAACCTCACTATACACTGTTATTATTACTTTAATGAGTCAATTATTTTCAAAGAGATTTTAAAAAGAAGATAACATTCTTTCACATTTTTCTTATATTTACCATTCCTGGTGCTTTTTTTTTTTTTTAAAGATTTTATTATTTATTCGACAGAGATAGAGACAGCCAGCGAGAGAGGGAACACAAGCAGGGGGAGTGAGAGAGGAAGAAGCAGGCTCACAGCGGAAGAGCCTGATGTGGGGCTCGATCCCATAACGCCGGGATCACGCCCTGAGCCGAAGGCAGACGCTTAACCGCTGTGCCACCCAGGCGCCCCAATAAATAAAATCTTTAAAAAAAAATACTGAGTCTATATTATTAGCTGGAAGGTTAGTAGGGTACATGCTATTAAACCATTAGTGGCATTGTTACTTCTCATGCAATATTATTTCATTGTACTATCTTTTTCCCCTAGGGTTAATTGCCTCAATATTGCTTTGCTTTTTTAATGTATTTGTCATAAATTCTTCCTCCAGACACTGACATAGGATTATAAAATTCCTCTCAATAGAGGAAAAAATACATTTTATAATCTTTCAGATGTATATTTTCCCTCTCTTTATGTCATCTCTTCTGGAGCCCTTTATCTTTCTTTTCTAGTATGGGCCCATTTCTCTTTAGGCCAGCTAGCCATTTTTTATCATTATCTTTAGAATTTTTATTAATTTTTTTCTGGTGCCAGATTCCTTGTTTACTTAATTCCTGTATTCTTGCCTTCCTTCCCCAGTTTTGTGAAATAAACCTGTTCCAGTAGTTTCACAAGAATGCATGCATAATATGTAAAATATTTGAAAACTTGTATGTCTGAAATGTATTCTTCATTAGAATTGATAGCTTGGAGATAGCAATAAAAATGTAATTTGGGAAAACACTTTCCTCAGATTTTTTCATTGCTGCATTTTCTTCTAGATGTTTTTGTTCATAAGTTGGATAAATATTTTTGATCACTTTTTCCTGAAGAATGTTTTTAGAATTTTTCTACCTAAGATTCTGAAATTTTGTGGTCATGCAATTTTACATGGGTTATTTTTCATTATTATTATTTATTTGTTGTGCACTTTCATCATTCTAAGTGGAGTACATACCAGGGGGTCATGGTATATAATTCTTTTTATACATTGTAGAATGATGTGCCAATATTTTTCCTCTTTTCACAGCTTGTTGAATTTATTTTAATGATCACTATTGGTGTACTCTACAGGTGTAAGATTTGGTCTCTACAAGGTTGATCATTTTTTTAGGCTCCTCTGGAGATGCAAGAATTAGTTCTAGTCCTCTGGACTTATTATGCATAGGGCATTGCTTGGATTGGGAAGTTCTCAGGATCCCTTGTTTCTGATTCTGTTTCCTTTTTAGCATGTGAAAGCAAATGAGTATTGCTGGCCTTATTTCTGTCTTATGCTTTCTTGAATGGTTGGTAGATGTTAGGAATTTTTTGCCTACAAATGCTTAATGGGATATTCTTATGCTCTTGGCTGTCTTCAACATCCAGTCATGGTCTCCAGACGGGCATTGACAGGGTGTCACTCTCCTTCCTTCTTGTGTGCTTGTGGCTGGTTGTTCTGCTGCTAATATTTTGTTGAAGATTTATTTTTTCTCTTTTTCTGCTTACTCAGATTGAATTTGCTTTTATTTTTCTAGTTTCCTGAGGTGGAGTGTAGACTTTTGATTTTAGATTTTTCTTCTTTTCTAAGATATGCATTCAATGCTACAACTTTCCCTCTACTGTTTTTGCTGCATACCACCACTTTATTAGTATTTCTCGCAAGGCAATAAATTCCTCAACTTTTGTTTGTCTGAGAAACTCTTCATTTTTCCCTAACTTTAGAATGGGAATTTTGGATAAAAAAAAATCCAGTGGTGGTGTTTTCTTTCCAATGCTTTAAATATTTCATTCCACTCTTCTTGCTTCTGTGGTTTCTGAAGAGAAGTCCAATGTATAATTCTTATCCTTGTTCCTCTATAGCTAATGGTTTTTCCCCTCTGGCTTCAAGATCTTCTCTGTGCTTGAGTTTCTGCAGTTTGATATGATATGCCTAAATGTTTTTTTTTTTTTTTTGGAGGGGGACAGATTATTTATCCTGCTTAGTGTTCTCTAAGCTTTCTCGATTTGTGGTTTAGTGTCTGTCATTAATTTTGGAAAATTCTCAGTCATTTTTACTTTAAATTCTTTGGTTCCTTTTTCTCTTTTTTCTCCTTCTGGCATTCCTACTATGTGTATGTTACATTGTTGCATTGTCCCATGGTTCTTGGGTATTGTCTTTTTCATACTTTTTCTTTTGCACTTCAGTTTTGGAAGTTTTTATTGATATTTCTTCAAGTTTACTGATTCTTTCCTTGCCTTGTCCAGTCTACTGATGAGCTAGCCCGTCAAAGGCATTCTTCATTTCTATTTCAATGTTTTTGATCCTAGCCTTTTAATTCTTTCATAGAGTTTCTATCTCTTCACTCATATTATCTACCTGTCCTTGCATGTTTTCTACTTTTAAAATTAGAGTTCTTATGATATCATTCAGAGTTTTATATTCTTGATATGATAGTTCCAAAATCTCTACCATGTATGAGTTTGGCTCTGATGGTCTGTATCTTCAAATTGTGTTTTTTATCCTCTAGTATGCCTTATAATTTTTCTTTTTGTTGAAAGGCAGACATTGTGTATTAGGTAAAAGGAGCTGGAGTAAATAGGCCTTTAGTGTGAGGTTTTATGTTTACCTATCTGGCTTGGAGTTCGGCTATGTTTACTGTTTGCTGTAGCTGTAGGTGTCAGAGGCTAAGATTTAGTCTGATGTTTTTATTCTTATCTCTTCTATTGTCATTTGGTTTCCCTTAGATACTTCTTTTTAAATATGGTCTGAGACACACAGTGCTTTTAGTTTAATCCTCTGCTATTATACAAGAGCCTTACTGGTGTGTTGGCAAAATGTGTGCTTTGGGGGGAGGAGGAAAAGAAGCAGTCTATAATCCTGTGATTGGGTCTCACTCATTTAATAATTCCTGGGAGAGTCCCTGTTTTGTGACCTGCACAAGAGCTTCTCAATTCTCCCTTTCCCCCTTAGTCGAGACAAGAAGGTTAGAAGGAATTGAAATTGTGTTTTTCCCTTTCACCTGGACAATGAGGCTCTGATGAAACCCCAGTTAGTTAGGCTCTGATAAAACAGTGTCTCTTGAGTGTGTACTTGAAAATGGTTACTTTTCCTTTCTCCCTGCTGGAAGCATGAGCAGATTTTCTCTGATCTCTGCCATGAGAAACTGGTAGGGCTGCCAGAGGTAAAATTTATTCAAGTATGGGGCCCCCTCTGAGCATGGCCCACTCTGGAGGTTTTAACTCTTTTTTTTTATTATTATGTTAGTCACCATACACTACATCCCTAGTTTTTGATGTAAAGTCCCATGATTCGTTACTTGCGTATAACACCCAGTGCACTGTGCAATACATGCCCTCCTTAATACCCATCACCAGCCTATCCCATTCCCTCACCCCCCTCCTGTCTGAAGCCCTCAGTTTGTTTCCCAGAGTCCATAGTCTCTTGTGGTTCATTCCCTGACTTCTATTTACCCCCCTTTCTTCTGCACATTCTTCTCCGATCGATCTTCCTACTTCTTATGTTCCATAAATGAGTGAAACCATATGATAATTGTCTTTCTCTGCTTGACTTTTTTCACTTAGCATTATCTCCTCCAGTCCCGTAAATGTTGCAGCAATGTTGAGAATTCGTTCCTTCTGATGGCTGAGTAATATTCCATTGTATGTATGGACCACATTCTTCTTAATCCAGTCATCTGTTGAAGGGCATCTTGGCTCCTTCCACGATTTAGCTATTGTGGACAATGCTGCTGTGAACATTGGGGTGCATATGGCCCTTCTCTTCACTACGTCTGTATCTTTGGGGTAATCACCCAGTAGTGCAATTGCTGGATCATAGGGTAGCTCAATTTTTAACTTTTTAAGGGACCTCCACACAGTTTTCCTAAGTGGCTGTACCAATTTGCATTCCCACCAACAATGTAAGAGGGATCCCCTTTCTCCACATCCTCTCCAACAATTGTTGTTTCTTGCCTTGTCCATTTTTGCCATTCTAACTGGCGTAAGGTGGTAGCTCAGTGTGGTTTTGATTTGAATTTCTCTGATGGCTAATGATTTTGAACATTTTATCATGTGTCTGTTAGCCATTTGTATGTCTTCATTAGAAAACTGTCTGTTCATATCTTCTGCCCACTTTATGATTTGTTTCTTTGTTTCTTGTGTATTGAGTTTCAGAAGTTCTTTGTACATCTTGGACACCAGTCTTTTATCTGTAGTGTCATTTGCAAATATATTCTCCCATTCCGTGGGCTGCCTCTTAGTTTTTTTTTGACTGTTTCCTTGGCTGTGCAGAAGCCTTTTATTTTGATAAATTCCCACAATTTCATTTTTTCTTTTGTTTCTCTTGCCTTTGGAGATGTGTCATGAAAAAGGTCACCGTGGCTAATGTCGTAGAGGTTGCTGCCTATGTTCTCCTCTAGGATTTTGATGAAATCCTGTCTTACATCAAGGTCTTTTATCCATTTGGAGTTTATTGTTGTGTATGGTGTGAGAGAGTGGTCAAGTTTCATTCTTTTGCATGTAGCTGTCCAATTTTCCCAGCACCATTTATTGAAGAGACTGTATTTTTTCCACTGGATGTTTTTCCTGCTTTGTCAAAGATTAGTTGCCCAAAGAGCCGAGGGTCTGTTTCTGGGTTCTCTATTCTGTTCCATTGGTCTATGTGTCTGTTTTTGTGCCAGTACCATGCTGTCTTGGTGATCACAGCTTTGTAGTATAGCCTGAAATCTGGCAACGTGATGTCCCCAGCTTTGTTTTTCCTTTTCAACAATTCCTTGGCAACTCAGGGCCTTTTCTGGTTACACACAAATTTAAGGGCTGTTTGTTCCAGTTCTTTGAAAATGTCATTGGTATTTTGATCAGGATGGCATTGAAAGTGTAGATTGCTCTGGATAGCATAGACATTTTAACTATGTTAATTCTTCTGATCCATGAGCATGGAATATTTTTCCATCTTTTTGTGTCTTCTTCAATGTCTTTCAAGAGTGATTCGAAGTTTCTACAATATAGATCCTTTACTTCTCTGGTTAATTCCGAGATAACGTATGATTTTTGGTGCTATTGTAAATGGAATGGATTCCCTAATTTCTCTTTCTTCAGTCTCATTGTTCGTGTATAGAAATGCAACTGATTTCTGAGCATTGATTTTGTATCCCGCCACATTACTGAATTGCTATAACTTCTAGTAGTTTGGGAGTGGATTCTTTTGGGTTTTCCATATAGAGTATCATGTCATCTGCGAAGAGAGACAGTTTGACTTCTTCTTTGCCGATTTGGATACCTTTGATCCCTTTTTGTCTTCTGATTGCTGTTGCAAGGACTTCTAGTACTATGTTGAATAATAGTGGCGAGAGTGGGCATCCTTGTCGTGTTCCTGATCTTAAGGGAAAGGCTTCCAGCTTTTCCCCATTGAGAATAATGCTTGCAGTAGGCTTTTCATAGATGGCTTTTATGAGATTGAGAAATGTACCCTCTATTCCTACACTCTGAAGGGTTTTAATCAGGAAAGGATGCTGTATTTTGTCAAATGCTTTTTCTGCATCAATTGAGAGGATCATATGGTTCTTGAGTCTTTTCTTGTTGATATGATGTATCACATTGATTGATTTGCGAGTGTTGAACCATGCTTGCATCCCAGGTATGAATCCCACTTGGTCATGNTTTGCATCCCAGGGATGAATCCCACTTGGTCATGATGGAAAATCCTTTTAATGTACTGTTGGATCCTATTAGCAAGGATCTTGTTGAGGATTTTGGCATCCATATTCATTAGAGAAATCGGTCTGTAATTCTCCTTTTTGAGGGGGTCTTTGCCTGGTTTGGGGATCAAGGTAATATTAGCCTCATAGAATGAGTTTGGTAGCTTTCCTTCTGTTTCTATTTTTTGAAATAGCTTTAGGAGAATAGGTATTATTTCTTCTTTGAATGTTTGGTAGAATTCCCCAGGAAAACCGTCTGGGCCTGGAGTTTTATTATTTGGAAGGTTGTTTATCACTGACTCAATTTCTTCATAGTTAATTGGCCTATTTAAGAAATCTATTTCTTCCTGTTTCAGTCTTGGTAGTTTATAGGTTTCCAGGAAGGCCTCCATCTCTTCCAGATTGTTTAGTTTTTTGGCATATAGCTGTTGATAAAAGTTTCTAATAATCCTTGCAATTTCAATGGTGCTGGTCGTGACCTCTCCCTTTTCAGTCATAATTTTAATAATCTCAGTCCTTTCTCTTTGTTTTTGGACAAGTTNTGCCTGTGGCTTACCGATCTTATTTATTCTTTCAAATAACCACCTTCTAGTTCTGTTGATCTGCTCTACTGTGCTCCTTGTTTCTAATTCATTGATCTCTGGTCTAATCTTGATCAACTCCCTTCTCGTGCATGGGTTAGGCCTGTTCTTCTGTTCCTGTTCCAGCTTCTTGAGGTGAGAATATAAAAACTGCATTTTAGATTTTTCTATTCTTTTGAGTGAGGCTTGGATGGCTATGTATTTCCCCCTTAGGACTGCCTTTGCAGTATCCCATAGGTTTTGGACCGTTGTGTTTTCATTCTCATTGGTCTCCATAAATTGTTTAAATTGATTTTTAATTTCCTGTTTTACCCAATCATTCTTGAGCAGGATGGTTCTTAGTTTCCATGTGTTTGAGTTTCTTCCAAATTTTTCCTTGTGATTGAGCTCCCGTTTCAAAGCATTGTGGTCTGAGAATAAGCAGGGAATAATCTCAGTCTTTTAGTATCAGTTGAGACCTGTTTTGTGACCCAGTATATGGTCTATTCTGGAGAAAGTTCCATGTGAATTTGAAAAGAATGATGAGTATTTTGTTCTGGGGTGTAGTGTTCTGTATATATCTATGAGGTCCATCTGGTCCAGTATGTCATTCAAAGCTCTTGTTTCTTTGTTGATTTTCTGCTTAGGTGATCTGTCTGTTGCTGAGAGCGGAGTGTTGAGGTCCCCTACTATTAACGTATTGTTATCTATATGTCTCTTTATTCTGGGTAAGAGTTGTCTTGTGTATCTAGCTGCTCCCCTGTTGGGGGCATATTTATAATTGTCATATCCACGTGGTGGATACATCCTGTAAGAATAATGTAGTGTCCTTCTGGATCTCTAACTATAGTCTTTAGTTTAAAATCTAATCTGTCTGATATGAAAATTGCTACCCCAGCTTTCTTTTGAGGTCCATTGGCATGAAAAATGGTTTTCCATCCCTTTACTTTCAGCCTGGATGTATCTTTAGGTTCAAGATGAGTCTCTTGCAGACAGCAAATGGATGGGTCATGTCTTTTTATCCAATCTGCAACCCTGTGGCATTTTATGGGAACATTTAGGCCATTCACATTGAAAATGATTATTGAGAGATATGATTTTAATGATGTCATGTTGCCTGTGAAGTCTTTGTTTCTATAGATTGTAACCTTCTGTTCTGTATCACTCTTCGGGCCTTTTTACTTTTATAGAACCCCCTTTAATATCTCATATAGGGCTGGCTTGGTGGTCACGAATTCCTTCAGTTTCTGCCAGTCTTGGAAGGTCCTTATCTGTCCATCAATTCTGAATGACAGCCTTGCTGGATAAAAGGTCCCTGGCTGCATGTTCTTCTCAGATAGAGCTTTGAAAATATGCTGCCAACACTTCCTAGCCTGCCAGGTCTCTGTAGACAGGTCTGATGTTATTCTGATATTTTCCCTCTGTACGTAAGGATTTTCTTCCTCCTGGCTGCTTTCAATACTGTATCCTTGGATCAAATATTTGTGAATTGCACTATGACGTGACATGGTGTAGGTCTGTGGTCATTGACCTTGGGAGGGGTCCTCTCTGCCTCTTGGACACAAATGCTTGTTTCCTTTGGTAGATTAGGGAAGTTCTCAGCTACAATTTGTTCAAATATCTCTTCTAGGCCTCTCTCTTTCTCCACCCCCATGGGGATGCCGATGATTCTGACATTGGAATGTTTCATTGAGTCAGTAATCTCCCGTAACCTACATTCTTGACATTGGAATTTTTTGAGCCAAGTTTCTGTTTTAGCTTTCTCTTCTACCATCCCATCCTCCAACTCACTAATTCGTTCTTCTCCCTCATTTACCCTGGCCATCAGAGCGTCTAGTTTAGACTGCAACTGATTCATAGCATTTTTAATTTCTGCCAGATTTGCTCTCATTTCCGCTCTTGGAGATTCTATATTCTCGTTAATATTTTCGTTAATATTTCTTTCAAGCCTACACATCATCTTGACCATTGTTACTCTGAACTCCATTTCTGATAATTTGGTTATCTCCATATCCATCAATTCTGTGGCAGAGACCACAGACTCATTATCTTTTCTTTGCTGGGGGGGATTTCTCCTACTCGTCATTCTGATGAGGAGAGGTTGCGGGGTTGTCCAGAGCCCAAATTATTGACCAGGAGCCAGGCCGTGCACACTTGTTTTATAGGGACCTTAGGGATGTGGGCTTCTTGATTTTTCAGCCTGCCTTCTGTGGGGAGAGGCATGCTGCGCTGATACTCAGGCAACCCTGTTTGGGTAGAGTCTCCGTGTTCCCTGCGAGAGGGGATGGGGATTGGCACAATGTGAGCTGGTATTTCCGGGCTTTTGTTCTCTGGCGGCTTTCCCTGGCGGTTTGCTGTGCCTCTTCTGAGAGTCAGAGCAGCAGTGGCCGAATCCTAGCCTCTGTCTCAGAACAGAGAGACCGCAGTCCGCCCTCCACCGAGCTCTCTTGGCCATTTTAACTCTGTTTCTTTTGGTGCTGCTAAAAACCCTGCAGCGTTCTGGGATGTCGCCCCACAGCTGGTGTCCAAGCCCCCACTTCCAGGGCCGGCTCCTCTCTGTCCTTTTGCTTCTAACACTGCCAGCTGCCCCCAGTTCCCGCACATGCTCCCGAGCTCCCCGTATCAGTCCCGTTCCAGTGAGCGCTCCGGAGCTCCTTTTTTCAGACTGGTCGAACACGCATTCCCCGGCTCACCGTCTCAGTCTGCTCTCTCACGTGTGCCGGTCCGCAAGTCTGCCCACTCCCCAGTGCAGGTGGCTACTGCTTCCCGGTGCCCGAGCGTGAAGGCTCCTTCCCCCTTCCATTTATCTTCTGAAATCTGTGCTCGGATTCACAGCTCCCTGCTTCGTACCTCAATACTCAGCGCTGGAGATGTTCGTTTGTAGAGATCCAGATGTATCTTCCTGAGTCTCAGGCTGAATTCGTGGGAATTCATGATGGTCTGGTAGATATCTGGCTGGACTCAGGGGACCAGCTGAAAAATGGGTCCCCTACTCCTCCACCATCTTTTCTCCTCTCCTTGGTTTACCTTCTTTATGCTTAGAAAAGTCTTAGATGATGCCTCTTAATTTTGATCTAGCCCATGGATTAAAGTCTACTTGTAAGGGCTCCCTGTTGAGTGGTTTGGCTTTAAGAGACAAAGTGACTCAAGAGACTTAAGGGATGTTGAGATAGAGTTGAGTTAGAAAGGGAAGACAGAGCCAAAGGTAGAGGAAAGTATAGAGGAGAGAAAGGGGTTTGGGCAGACAAAACGAGCAAGGGTGGTACCTGAACTAATCAAGGAATCTCGTAACGATGCAGGTATGGTTGTTGTTGTTTTGTTTTGTTTTTTTGAAGTAAGCTCTATGCCCAGTATGGAGCCCAATGTGGGGCTTGAACTCATAATCCTGAGATCAAGACCTGAGCTGAGATCAAAAGTCAGAGCTACCCAGGTGCCCTAAAGATACAGTTTTGATTCAAAGGGATATACGCGCCACTATGTTTATATCAGCGTTATCTACAGTAGCCAAGATAAGGAAGCAGCACAAGTGTCCATTGATTGATGAATGGATAAAGAAGATGTGGTGTACATATACAATGGAATATTACTTAGCCATAAAAAGAATGAAATCTTGTCATTTGCAAGGACATGGATGAAGTTAGAGAATATTATGCTAAGTGAAATAAGTCAGTCAGAGAAAGACAAATACCAAATGATTTCCCTCATATGTGGAATTTAAGAGACAAAACAAATGAACAAAGGGGAAAATAGAGAGACACAAACCAAGAAATAGGCTCTAAACTATAGAGAACAAACTGACAGTTACCTCAGGGGAGGGGTGAGTGGGGGGATGGGTCAAGTAGGTGATGGGGATGCACTTGTCGTGATGAGCTCCGGGTGCTGTATGGAAGTGTTGAATCACTCTATTGTACACCTGAAACTAATATAACACTGTATGCTAACTATACTGGAATTAAAATTTTAAAAAAGATAGTTTATGAATCTGAATTTCTTTTTGAAGCCTCTTCATGTCAATTAAAGCATAGTAACGCTTGAATGTTTAGAGATTCCATTCCTCTTCTGTTCTAAAGTGTCTCTTACATGATTTTCAAAATGTTTCTCAAGTAGTCACTGAAATTATAACATACCCTTGGTGAAACTGTTGTTCACAAAGATAAACATGAGAATCAGGATGTTAATGGGAAATGTGAATGGTGGCAAGCAAATTGGTGCAGCCACTCTGGAGCATAATATCAAAGTTTCTCAAAAAGCTAAAATGGAACTACCCTATAATTCAGCAATCACACTACTAGGTATTTACCCAAAGGATACAAAAATACAGATTCAAAGGGATACATGCACCCTGATGTTTATAGCAGCATTATCAACAACAGCCAAACTATGGAGAGAGCCCACATGTCCATCGACTGATGAATGGATAAAGAAGATGTGGTGTATATATATAGTGGAATATTACTCTGCCATCCAAAGAGTGAAATCTTGCTATTTGCCATGACATGGATGGAGCTAGAGAGTATTATGCTTAGTGAAGTAAGTCAGACAAATGCCATAGGATTCCACTCATATGTGGAATTAATTTAAGAAAACAAATGAACATGGGGGGGAAAAGACAGGCAAACCAAGAAACAGACTCTTAACTATAGAGAACAAAGCGATCATCACCAGAGGGGAGGTGGGTGGGGGGATGGGTGAAATTGATGGTGAGAATTAAGGAGGCCGCTTGTTGTGATGAGCACCAGATGTATGGAAGTGATGAATCACTAAATTCTACATCTGAAACTCCTATTACACTGTTAACTAACTGGAATCTAAACAAAAACTTGAAGGAAAAGCAGAACAGTGGCAAACACCTACTCATGATGAACAAGTCACGGGCAGGCCAGAGATGCTGCCCATATCACCGGGCCTCGGGCTCCTCACTGGAGGGTTTGGCCTTCCCGTCACTAACCTGACTGCCAGTGACTCGAGGCAGGTACACTTGTGGTGAGCAGGTCTCTCCCGGAGCCAGGGCCGCAATCACGAGATAGAATGCAAGCGCATCACTGACATTTGGTTGGGGAACATGAGTGTATCTTTGGAAGGACATCAGTCTCCAGAGCAGTTTTGCTCCTGGGTCTTCAGGCCAACTTGGACCTATGTCTGCCTCTCACTTTATGAGCCTCCGTTGTGAACAGACACCATCTCTGATGCACACAGGTGGACAGGGAAATCAACAAAAACAAAACAAAACAAAAATTGGCATATTTTCACCAAGGGATACAAACACAGTCTTGACGAGATTAACATTTAGGAGGCCAAACACAAAAGGATCTAAATCCTTGGAGTCAAAATAGGCCCACTGAAGGAGGGAGCTCAGGAAAGTAGGGTTAGAGCTGAGACGTGGTACAAAGGCTGAGTCATTGTGACTGGCAAGGGCCTCCTGTCCAGACCCTTGAGGTGCCTCTGTCCACACTGCTAGCGAGGCAGCTATGTAGGACTCCTGACTTGAGGACACTTAAACTGGCTAGTCTCAGTGTCTGTGATGGGGGCATATGGTTGCATTGTGCAGTAGCAAAAATAACCATTCATTCATTCATTCATTCATTCGGTATCTGTTGAGAGAATCGCAGGTGGTATGCACTGGGGATAGGGTGAGCAGAAGTTCTCAAACTGTAGGGCTCAACATAATCATCTGGAAAGAGCACTGATCTCTATGCCTCACGCCCACAGCTTCTGACTCAGTAAGTCTGGGGAGAGGCTGAGAATTTTCATTTGTGACAATCTCCCAGGTGATGCTGATGCTGCTGACCGGGGGCCCACCTTGAGCATCACGGCAGTGGAAAATCAAACACAGACAGGTGAGGACCGACAAGGAGGGATGTTCTTCATCTACATTCTGGCTCGTTGAAATTCCCTGCTGAAGATGCTGTCCACTCCGGCAGGGCCTGGGAAGGTTTATCTTGGGTCAGTTCTACACTGAACTGGGGATGGAAATGCAGCAATTCCAAGGTGGGCCTCCCTTTAACCCAGTACTTCCTCCTAAATTTTCCTCAAAGTAGCTTAAGTGTCTGTGTTGTATATTATCTACATTCCTGGAGTTGATATCGCTCAGTTTCATCCCTTTGTAGGAGGTAAAAATAGCTCAGTTTTGGAGTCCTGCTGTCCTGAGTTTGGATTCTGCCTTTTCCCCTCACTGGCTGCATGATCTTCAGAAAACAAACTACTTAAATCCTCATTTGAATAATGAGAATAACCACCCCTGCCTCATAAATTTGTGAGAATTAAATTAGCTAATGCCAGACTAGCCAACAATGTTATCTACTTTTCTGTTGTCTTCTGGGTTATTTTTTTGATAAAAAAACAAAAACCCTCCATTCTGGATCAAGACATAATTTTTTTCCAAATCAGCTTTATTTTTCTCATTCTGAAAACCAAATTTTAAAATTCAGTATATGATAGGCTTTTTTTTTTTTTTAAGGCATATGAGTAGCTTTCATTTTGGTTCACTTCTCCTGTCAGAAACATATACACTGTAGCGTATTATCTACAGGAGGAAATCCTGGGGCTAGTAGAAGATATTTGAGGAATATCTTTACACAAACAACTGCAATGTCATATCTGGACCTGCCACTCTGATTCTTGTCTATAATGCTTAAAATCTTAGCATGAAACACTTGGTGCCTTGGGAAGTTCCAAGAATCAGCAGACAGCTCATCAGGGATAACTGAAGTGCTCTCTGGCTGGTGGCTTGCTGGTGGGCCAGAGGCACTAAACAGTCCTCTAAACTTCCTCCCTGCTTCTCTTCATGTGTAGACTGTTCCCCAGGCCAGTTTACAGCGATGGTTCCTGACATTTCATTGTTCTTCATTTGCTCAGTTTCATAAGACCAATAACCACATCCTCCAAAGGACACCAGAAAGAACTTCCTTACCTTTCATTCTGATCCTAAAAGCAGAAATTGCCTTTGGGTATTAATTCCTACTAGATAGATGAGGACATCAAAGTACAGTGAGGTCAGAGGAAAAGAAGATGAGCATTTCTCAGCTGCATGCCCTGCCATCTGGCTGAAATGCCCGTCAGCAGCCCCTCCATCTGCCTCCACTGTCCTCCCGATCCCTTTTTCACTTCCAACAGGTTTTGCTCTTATTAAGCCCTGGGAGACTGGAGCAGTGTCTCATCACTAAAAACTGTCCTTTCAAAACAATAATCGCTAAAGAGATTTAAATATTACCAGGTGCCCAACGGTGTGTGTGTGTGTATTTGTGTTGTGGGGAGGTTCTGAAACTTCTATGACTCTGTAGGGGTAAAATTAGATATTTTCTTTCATTAGTTTTGTTCTAAAAAAATGAAAATTTGTACTATTTCTAGAAGCTGTTGAGCAGCGTGGGTAGTGACAGAACCAGGTTTGAATTCTGTGTCGCTGTCCTATGTGTGTTTCTTGTTGTTTACCTTTGTGAGCTTGAAAGACCTTGAAAGCAAGGTTAAATAAGGTGTATTAACTTTTGTGAGTTAATTGTAAAATGGGAGCATCTCCTGTTATCATTCAAGGGGTTTAGGAGGAATGGATGCAAAATGCCAAACAGACTGCCTGGTGCCTAACGGGCACGTATTATCACGGACGCCCGAGAACACTTACCAAGGTGGGGGACGGGGTCCATCTGTGAGTCAGGCCTCTGTCAGCTGACTGAGGACACAGGCTGAGGAGACAGGTGAGGCTGGCGACTCCAGGCCTTTTAGAGAATTAGTCCATAAACCACTTGTTAGTTGAGCACGGTAGACTTCAAGAGTGATGACCCATCAAGAGATAGAGTTTACCCCACCCCTCCCCACATTGCCCCTCCCAACCGATTTGGGGTTGGCTTTGTTGCCAATAGCATCCAGTGGAAGTAATGTTATAGAAGTTATATATTATACAAGTTGGAAGCCCAAGCCTCAAAAGCCTCGTAGTCTTGCTGCTTTGGAACCGATTGCTATGATAAGTGCTCTGGCTATCCTGCTGGATGGTGCTAGAGAAAGGTCCAGTCATCCTGGGCACTCCCATTATCAGCCAGACACAGGAGAGAGGCCCAGGCCCAGCCAGTTCCCACCTACACTTCCACTGCAGGCAAGGAGCAAGAGCAGTGGCCCAGCCAGGACCAGACCACATGTCCAGTAGGACTGTGAGCGCAAGAACCTGTTGTTTCAATCTAGTAAAATGTCAGCTGTAGAACCTAGGTAGCAAGCATGCAGGTGCACACTCTACAATGCTTTCAATTTTTCCAAAAGTTTGGAACATTTCAAAATAGAATATGAGGGAGAGGGGCACCTGGGTGGCACAGCGGTTAAGCGTCTGCCTTCGGCTCAGGGCGTGATCCCGGCGTTATGGGATTGAGACCCGCATCAGGCTCCTCCGCTGGGAGCCTGCTTCATCCTCTCCCACTCCCCCTGCTTGTGTTCCCTCTCTCACTGGCTGTCTCTCTCTCTGTCAAATAAATAAATAAAATCTTAAAAAAAAAAAGAATATGAGGGAGAAAGAAGACCATGGAACTACGCGATTGAAGATCATCTGCTCTTAGGGAAAAACAGTTAATGGATATTCTTTTTAGTATCTGAATATCTACATTTATCGTCTATTATCATTTGTCAAAAATACTGTTTTGAATATTAAAAGACAACCATAAAATATATTTTAAAAAAGCACTCTGTAATTTTTGGAGCGGTTTGTTATGCATCACAAGTTCACTGATAAACTGACACTCCCTGTTCCCCTTCCTGATTGCCAAGGGCGGAAAAAACAGAGAAGAAAATCTCATACAAGGCTATGCTTTTATTTACTGCTTAACATTTTATTTACTCATTTATTCATTTGTTTATGTATGCATATTTGACACACAATGTTACATTTGTTTCAGGTGTACACCTTAGTGATTTGACGAGTTTATACATTATGCCAGGCTCACAAGTGTGGCTCCCATCTGTCCCATTATACAGCTAGTACGATGTCACTGACTACACAGCTATGGTTTTATCGAGGTGTGTTGAGCTACAACTTACACTGAATGTACTTCATCCATGTAAAGTGTGCTGTTTGATGAGTTCTGACGATTGTTTATACCTGTGAAACCACCACCCCTAACACGAAGAGAACATTTCCATCATTCCAAATGATGCCCATCTGCCATCACCCAAGTTCATACCTCAGGCCCCAGGCAGTCCCTGCTCTAGTTTCTGGAACTACACATTAGTTTGCACTTTCTAGAATTTTATGTAAATGGAATCACACAGTATGTACTTTTACAGGGTAATGATTTTGAGATTCACCTATACTGCTGCATAGCATTTTCCTTTGGGCTGGGTAGGAGCCCACTGTATGGATACATACGCCACAGCTTGTTTGCCCAGCCACCTGTTGATGACCATGGGTTGTTTCCACTTATGGACCATCATGAATAATGCTGTTATGAATATTAGTGCACAAGTATTTGCTTGACATGCCAGTTCTGTTGGGTAAACATGCACGTATGTGTTCGATATAGTATGGCAGGGGTATGCTTAGGTTTCTTTTTATTTTTTAGAAGATTTTATTTATTTATTTGACAGAGAGGGAGAGAGAGCGAGAGAGAGCACAAGTGGGGGGAGCAGTAGGCAGAGGGAGAAGCAGGTTCCCCGCTGAGCAGGGAGCCCGATGCAGGGCTTCATTCCAGGACCCTGGGATTATGACCCAAGCTAAAGGCAGACTCTTAACAACTGAGCCACCCAGGTGCCCCCATATTTAGGTTTTAAAGAAACTGCCCAACACTTTTCCAAGGTGGTTTACCAATTTATTTTTCTACCACAAGTGTTCCATTGTTCTGCATTCTCCCCAGCCCTTACTATGGCCAGGATTTTTGATTTGAGCTATTTTAATGGGTTTGTAGTAATATTTCATTGTGAATTTAATTTTCATTTCCTTGATGACAAATTTTGTGGAGTATCTTTCGTGTGCTTATTGGTCATTCATACATCATTTTTAGTTAAATATCTGTTTCTTTTGTCCCTGAATTGTTTGAATTCTTCTTATTGAATTACAAGAGTTATTTATGTGTTCTGGATACAAATCCATTGTCAGGTATCTGGATTGTGAATGTTTTCTCTCATTCTGTCACTTGCTTTTTAATTTTCTTGATGGTGTTTTTCAAAGACCTGAAGGTTTTAATTTTGATAACTTCCAATTAATCTTTGCTTTTTTATGATTTTTGTGTTTTTCAAAAATTTCCTAAGAAATCTTTGTCTAGCACCAGGTCACAGAGATTTTTATCCTTTGTTTCTACTTGCTGCTTTTACGTTTAGATTTATGATCCGTTTCTAATAAGTGTATATGTGACTGTTAATTTTGTGCCAATTTGGCTAGGCCAGATACCCAGGTATGTGCCAAACAGCAGTATGGATATTTCTGTGAAGATATTTTTTAGGTGGGATGAACATTTAAATAAGTAGACTTTGAATGATGCAGATTACTCTCCATAATTGGGGTGAACCTCATCCAATCAATTAAGGGCCTTAAAAGAAAATGGCCCCCTCCCACACCCCAAAGAAGAGGAAATTCTCAGAGAAGACTGGTTTCGGCTTTAGGCTGCAACATCAACTCTTGGCTGGGTTTCCAGCCTGCTGGCCTGCCCTGCAGATTTCAGACTTGCCAGCCCCCACAATTTGGGAAGAAAGAGTATTGATTCTTCTACGGTATAAACACAATATAGCCCTCCATTTATTTAGGTCTTTTTCAGTGAAGACATCTTGCATAACTTTTGTTTGCAATCCACCCTTGCTTCTATTTCTTGGAGATACATATTTTCCTACAGATATATATTTAAAAATTTCATTTCCAATTCTTTGCTGCTGTTATATGAAAATACAGTTGATTTGTATATAAATAAACCTTATAGTCCAAGACCTTCCTTAATTCACTTACTAGTTATTTTGTAGATTTCTCAGAGCTTTTCTATGTGAACATGTTTACCCTAAAGAGGGGCAACCTTGCTTCTCCCGCCCCCCAAACTTACTTCCTTATTTCTGAACTTTATGCTTTTTATTTTCCTTTTCTTTGTCCATTTGAAATGGCTAGGACCTACAGGACAACACTGAACAGACGTGGTGAGAGTGGAAATTCTTGACTCATTCTCAGCCTTAGGAGGGATGTTCAAAATGTCAGCATTAACTATGTTAGTGGAAGATTTCTTTCTTAGATGTCCTTAATCAAATCAAAGAGGTTCCCTTTGATTCTTAGTTTGGCAAATATCATAAATGAGTGTTGAATTTTGTCAAAGGTCTTTCCTGTTTCTTAGAGGATCTTATCCATTTCCTTCTTTATTCTGTTAACATTGTGAATTATCTCGATCAATTTTAAAGAGTTAGACCCACCTTGCTTTCCTGGGAAAAGCCTTACATGGTCATCAGTATTTTTTTTTTTTATGATTTGTTAGTTTTGTTAATAATTTGTTAAGAAAATTTATGTCTATGTTTAAGAGATACATTAGTCTAGAATTTTCTTTTTCTGAAATATCTGTTGGGTTTCTTTAAAATTAGTGTTATACTGGTAATAAAACACAGTTGGAAGTGTCCCCTTCTCTATTTTCTGAAAAAGTTCATGTATCTTTTTTTTTTTTGAAAGTTTGATAGAATTCACGGATTAAACTATCTGGGGCTTGAGTTCTCATGGTGGGAAGGTTTTAGATGACACATTTAGTACTTACAGGGCTGTTGAGATTTCCTTTTTAATCTTCTGACAATTGTATGTTTCTGGCATGTTGTATTTTTCAAAGAATTTGTTTGTTTTAATGATGGTGTCAACATTTTTTGGGGGGCATTAAGTTGTTCAATATTCTCTTCATCATTCCTTTAATATATGTGGGATCTACAGTGATAATACATTTTTTGTGTTCTCTCCCTTTTTTGAAAGTTTGATAGAATTCACTGATTAAACTATCTGGGGCTTGAGTTCTCATAGTGGGAAGGTTTTAGATGACACATTTAGTACTTACAGGGCTGTTGAGATTTCCTTTTTAATCTTCTGACAATTGTATGTTTCTGGCATGTTGTATTTTTCAAAGAATTTGTTTGTTTTAATGATGGTGTCAACATTTTTTGGGGGGCATTAAGTTGTTCAATATTCTCTTCATCATTCCTTTAATATATGTGGGATCTACAGTGATAATACATTTTTTGTGTTCTCTCCCTTTTTTCTTGATTAATTTAGTGAGGAGTTTAGCATTTTATTGATCCTTACATAGAATGAGTTTTTGGCTTTGTCAATTTTCTCCATTGTTTATCTTCTATTTTGTTAACTTCTGCTATTATGGTTAATATTTCATTCCTTTTATTTCCTTGGGGGCACTTTGTTATTCTTTTTATAGTGTCTTGAAGTGGAACCTCAGATCACCGATTTTAGGCATTTCTTCTTTTCTAATATTAACATTTAAAGCTATCCACTTCCCTCTAAGAATGATGTAGCCGCATCACACACATTTTCATATGCTGTATATCATTATCATTCATTTTGAAATATTTTAAAACTTTGTGGTTTCTTTTTTAGTACATGAAAATTTAGAAGTGTGTTGTTTAGGGGTGCCTGGGTGGCACAGCGGTTAAGCGTCTGCCTTCAGCTCAGGGCGTGATCCCGGCGTTATGGGATCGAGCCCCACATCAGGCTCNCACATCATGCTCCTCCGCTATGAGCCTGCTTCTTCCTCTCCCACTCCCCCTGCTTGTGTTCCCTCTCTCACTGGCTGTCTCTATCTCTGTTAAATAAATAAATAAAATCTTTAAAAAAAAAAAAGAAGTGTGTTGTTTAATTTCCAGGTATTGGGGCCTTTCCTAGATATTTTATTTCTATTGATTTCTAATATAGTTCCTTGTGGCTAGATAATATACTTTGTGTAAGTTCAGAACTTCTATAATTTATTGAGACTTGTTTTATGGCCCTTAGTAAACATATAATTTGTACTTGAAGTTTTGGGGTTTAATGTCCTGTAAATATAAATTAGGTCAAGGTAGTTGGCAATGTTTCTTGGGTTCTCTTTTTCTACCTTTCATCTCCTTTTTCTATGAATTGCTTATAGAAAGGTTTGTATGGAATTGTCTCTTTTTCTTTTAATCTGTTAATTTTTGCTTCATGTATCTTAAGGCATATACAAATTTATAATTACCTTCCTGATGAATTGATTCTCTATTAGCTTTTCAGATATATCTTTTTGAGTTACATTTTCAAAAAATGCTTGTTGTAGGAATTACAATGTGCACCCTTTACAGTCTACTTAGTGTTAATATATATATGTGCATATATTAATATATATTAATTATATTAATATACAATGATCTTTTATATTTTTCATTTTTAATGTTCTTTATGTATTCCTGAATATCTGAGTTTTCTTCTAATAGTTTCCTTTGACTTGAAGAACTTTCTTTAGCATTTCTGTAATGCATCTGGGTAGGGACAAACTTTCTTACGCTTCCTGTGATTTTATTCTTGAAGGATATTTTCTAGGTTGACAGATTTCCCCCCCCCCTTTATTCACTTTATGGATTTTGTTTCACTGTCTGTTGGCCACCATGGTTTCTGATGAAAGACTATGGTCACTTAAATTATTGTTACCCTATTTTACCATTTTTTACTGTGGTAAAATACATATAAAACTTGTAGCCATTTTTTAAAAAAAGATTTTATTTGAGAGAATGAGAGGGAGAGGAATGAGCAGGGTAGGGGCAGAGGGAGAGGGAGGAGCAGACTCCCCACTGAGCAGGGAGCCAGAAGTCGGCCTCAATCCCAGGACCCTGGGATCATGACCTGAGCTGAAGGCAGATGCTCAACTGAATGAGCCACCCAGGCACCCGTTTTTTTGTTTTGTTTTGTTTTTTTGTTTTTGAGTCATGTTGAGTTTTGTTTTGAGTATATAGGAGTTCTCCATATCCATATCTAAATTAATACTTTATCAGATATATGATTTGCAAATATTTCCCCCTGTTCTGTGGGTTGTCTTTTTACTCTGTCAGCAGTGTCTTTTGATGCACAAAATTTTTAATTTACATGAAATCTAATTTGTCTATTTTTTTTTTTCTGGTTGCCTGTGCCTTCGGTGTCATCTCCAAGAAATCATTGCCAGATCGTATGTTTTCTTCTGAGAGTTTTATAGCTTTAAATCTTACATTTAGGGTTATGTATCAATTTTGAGTTAATTTTTGGTTAAGAGTCCAACTTTATTCTTGTGTATGTGAATAGCCAGTTTCCCCAGCACCATTCATTGAAAAGTATTTTTCCCCATTGAATAGTCTTTGTACCCTTGTTGAAAATCATTTGACCATATATTTGAAGGTTTATTTCTGGATTCTTTGTTCTCTTCCGTTGATCTATCTGTCTAAAACATGCTAACACCATGCTGTTTTGATTATTGTAGCTTTACAGTTACTTTCAAAATCAGGAAATGAGTCCTCCAGCTTTGTTATATTTTAGAATTATTTGGGGTTCCCTTAAATTCCATATGTATTTTAGAATAGGTTTTTCTATTTCTGAAAAAAAGATCCCCTCATTGGGATTTTGATTGAAATTATATTAAATCTATAGATCACCTTGAATAGTACTGACATCTTAACAATGTTGTCTTCTACTCTATAAGCCTGGGAAGTATTTCCATTTATTTATGTTTATTTTCTTTCAGAAACATTTTATAGTTTTCATTGTACAAGTCTTTCAGTTGGTTAAGTCAATTCCTAAGTATTTTACTTTTTATGCTATTTTAAATTGAATTATTTTCTTTTTTTTTTTTCAAAGATTTTATTTTTATTTATTCGACAGAGAGAGAGACAGCCAGTGAGAGAGGGAACACAAGCAGGGGGAGTGGGAGAGGAAGAAGCAGGATCACAGCAGAGGAGCCCGATGTGGGGCTCGATCCCATAACGCCGGGATCACGCCCTGAGCTGAAGGCAGAGGCTCAACCGCTGTGCCACCCAGGCGCCCCTGAATTATTTTCTTAATTTCCTTTTCAGATTGTTCCTTATTAATGTATAGACGTGCACCTGAGTTTTGTGTATTGACTTTGTATGTTGCCATGTTGCTGAACCCATTTATTAGTTCTTTTTTATTATTATTATATTATGTTAGTCACCATACAGTACATCCCTAGTTTTCGATGTAAAGTTCCATGATTCATTACTTGCGTATAACACCCAGTGCACCATGCATTACGTGCCCTTCTTAATACCCATCACTGGCCTATCCCATTCCCCAAATTAACTCCTGTCTCTGTTCCTTTCTGATCTGTGTTCCTTCTGGGCTCTCTCTTTGCTTAATTGTTCCCTTTTAATATTTTATTTTAATAATAAAATGCAGATCTAAAGAATTCTGGAAATTCAGGGAAATTCAAATCAAAACCACACTGAGATATCACCTTATGCCAGTTAGGATGGCAAAAACTGACAAGGCAAGAAACAACAATTGTTGGAGAGGATGTGGAGAAAGGGGATCCCTCCTACATTGTTGGTGGAAATGCAAGTTGGTACAGCCACTCTGGAAAACAGTGTGGACGTCCCTTAAAAAGTTAAAAACTGAGCTACCCTATGACCCAGCCATTGCAGTACTGGGTATCTACCCCAAAGATACAGACGTAGTGAAGAGAAGGGCCATATGCACCCCAATGCTCATAGCAGCATTGTCCACAATAGCTAAATCGTGGAAGGAGCCGAGATGCCCTTCAACAGATGACTGGATTAAGAAGTTGTGGTCCATATATACAATGAAATATTATTCAGCTGTCAAAAAGAACGATTTCTCAACATTTGCTGCAACATGGACAGCACTGGAGGAGATAATGCTAAGTGAAATAAGTCAAGCAGAGAAAGACAATTATCATATGGTTTCTCTCATCTATGGAATATAAGAACTAGGATGATCGGTAGGAGTAGAAAGGGATAAAGAAAGGGGGGGTAATCAGAGGGGGGAGTGAAGCATGAGTGACTATGGACTCCAAGAAACAAACTGAGGGCTTTGGAGGGGAGGGGAGTGGGGGAATGGGATAGGCCTGTGATGGGTAGTAAGGAGGGCACGTATTGCATGGTGCCCTGGGTGTTATACACAAGTAATGAATCATGGAACTTTACGTCAAAAACTAGGGATGTACTGTATGGTGACTAACATAATATAATAAAAAAAAATTATCATAAAAAAAATAAAGTATGTTAGAAGGTATGGTCCTATCCAGAACAATTACGTACCTCTCCCATTTGTTCAGTCTTCTTTTACATCCTTTGGTGACATTTTAAATTTTCTCCATGAAAATCTTGATTATAGCTTGTTTAGTTACTTCTAGATATTTTAGTCTTTGCTGTCACTGTGATTTACTTCTTTCTATTTTGTTTTTTATTTTATTTTTTAGAAGATTTTATTTATTTATTTGATAAAGAGAGACAGAGATAACAAAGGGCGAGAGAGAGCACGAATGGAGGGGAGAGGGAGAGGCAGGCTCCCCACTGAGCAGGGAGCCGGACCCAGGGCTGGAGCCCAGGACCCTGGGATCAAGACCTGAGATGATGGCAGATGCTTAACCAACTGGGCCACCCAGGCGCCCCTAGTCTGTTTTTTAAATGGCTAATGACAATGGATAAGAATGTTCCTGTGTTTTTCTTTGTTGATTATCAGATTATTCTCTGCAATTTTTCAAGTACAAATTCTCTGCCTGTGTAATAGAATCAACTGTTTGTTGTTCTTGCTCTTGTTGTTGTTGTTACTGTTTGTTGTTTTGTTGCTTTGGCCAGAACCTTAATCACAACATTGAATAAAATGAGTGATAATGAGAAAAAAAAAAAACAACTACGGATGTACTGTATGGTGAGTAACATGACATAATAAAAAATTATTATTAAAGAAAAAGACAGATGGGGCGCCTGGGTGGCACAGCGGTTAAGCGTCTGCCTTCGGCTCAGGGCGTGATCCCGGCATTATGGGATCGAGCCCCACGTCAGGCTCCTCTGCTGTGATCCTGCTTCTTCCTCTCCAACTCCCCCTGCTTGTGTTCCCTCTCTCGCTGGCTGTCCCTATCTCTGTCAAATGAATAAATAAAAATAAAAAATTTAAATAAAAAAGACAGAAATAACAAACCTTACCTAGGATGTGAAGGACAGGGATCCCTGGTGCACTGTTGCTGGGTACCTAAGGAGGTGCACACGCTGTGGAAAACGGTATGCAGCCTCCGCAAACAAAAGAAAAATTTAAAAGAGAACTACCCTACAATCCAGTAACTTCTCTTCTTAGCTTTTAACCAAAGAAAACGAAAATACCTATTTGAAATATATTTACACCTGCATTTTCATTGCAACAGTATGTTTAGTAATATAACATATAAAGCATAATATTTAAATAAACAATATATACAACATCTATAATGCAAAGTATAATACAAGACTGTATATACATAACGTAACATAGAGGGGCCAAGAGAGGAGGATAACCTACAAGTCCATGTCCCTGGAGAAATGGATCCATAACGAAGATTTGTTGTGCCCTTGCCACCGCGGGTGCCCTCCCCGACTCCACTGCCCTGGCTGCTCTTGACACCCGGACACTCACCGACCTCTCCCTCCCCCCAATCCTCACCGCCAACGCCGCCCACCATGCCAACCCACTTGATGTCATTGGTGCATGGAAGGGCCTGCGCTGCCGCCTCCACGGCCCTTGAGGTCACTGATGCACCAGCACCGCCAGAAACGCCAGGGACCTCACTGCCCACGTCCTGGCTGCTAGAAATGCCAGGGACCTCATCACCAGAGCTGTGGCTGCCACCGCCGCAGAACTCCCTGCCCACACCACCACTCCCATAGACAGTCAGGATGCCACTCCCGCCCTTACCGCTGAGGTTGTCCCGGAACACACCATTTTCGCCCACGCCAGGGCTGCCATTGAGGCTGCATCCATTCACTCCACTGCCCTGGCAGAACTAACAACCCTGACCTCTGATGTCGTCCACACGGCCTACGCCACCCACAACATTGCCGCCCCTGATGTCACTGACGCGCCGCTGCCAGCAATGCCAGGGACCTCACCACCATCGCCACCACGCTGCCCTTGCCATCACAGAACTCACCGCCCTTGCCACGCTGCGGTCCCCAAACTCACCACCCCTTCCAACGCAGCCCATCTCCCTGCCACCCGCGCTGCAGCCCTCACTGCTGTGGCCACCGCTGAATATTCCGCCCATGCCCTCTTCCATCTTCGCCTACAACCATACCACTGCTGCCCTCGCCACCCGGTGACAACTCATATTCCTCGCCCTCACCGCCGCCTGGGACTCAGAGCCCTAACCAAGCACGCCATCCTCTTCCCCGCCAGGGAACCCACGACATCACGGCCCTTGACCTCACTGCGTACCTACAATGCATGCGCCGCTGCCACCGGGGCCCCTGACCTCACTGACGCGCCACCACCGCCAGCAACACCACGGACATCAACACCCGCGATGCCATCACCACCCTCACCGCCGCTTGCATGGCAGCCCATGCCGCCTGGGAACTCACCATCGCCCTCACTGCCACTGCCTCCACCGCCGCCGCAGCCGCCTCCAGCGCTGAAGCCAAAATCTGTTGACACCACCCTGGCCTCCAGTGATGCCACCTCCAGCGACGCCGCATTCAGTGCCAGAGTCCGGGCACCACTGATGTCAGAGGGAGGCGCCGCTGACACTGGGGCTGCCTCCAGCACCGAGGCGTCCTCAGTCAACGCCCCTCCAGGAACACCACCGGCACCGCCTCCAGCACGGCCTGCACGGCCTCCAACGCCTCCAGCAACGCCGCCGCTCCCGCTCCCGCTGACTCCTTTGAGGCCGAGGACGCCTTCAGCGCCGCCGCCGCTGACTCCATCAATACTGCCGAAGCCTCCAGCGCCGCCATCTGCGTCCATGCCGCAGTCCCTGCAGCACTGAAGTGAGGAGGCCAGTCCAGCGTGTGGGGCGCCGCAACCAGCGTGCGGGGCTTCCACAGTCGCCCCTTCAGCCTCCTGAGCGCAGGGCGCCGCCTCCAGGAGTGCTGTCCCGGAAGCCTTTGGCAGGGGCGCCACATCCGTAATCCCCCCTGCCGCCTCCAGCGAGGTGGGCGCTGCCTGCAGGAAGGGCGCTGCTGCGGACGCCACCTCCAGCAAGGGGACCGCCGCCGGCGTCTCTGGCAGGGGCACCGCTTCCGTGGACGCCCGCCGCCTCCTCCAGCGTGCAGGCCCCGGCAGCGGTGTGTGCCGCCTGCATCGTCTCTTGAAGGCCTCCAGCGCGCCGGGCGCCGCCAGTGGTCCCTATAGCAGGGCTCCGCATCAGTGCACGCCCGGGCTTCCTTCACTGCTGCCAGTACCGCCTCCAGCGTGCGGGGCGCCGCCTCCAGCGTGCACGGCTTCCGTGGTGGTCCCTTCGGCCTACTGCGCATCGGGCCCCGCCTCCAGAAGGAGCGCATCCGCGATCGCAACTGCCGCCTCCAGCGAGGCAGGCGCTGCCTGCAGGAAGGGCGCTGCTGCGGACGCCACGTCCAGCAAGGGGACCGCTGCCGGCGTCTCTGGCAGGGGCGCCGCTTCCATGGACACCTGCCGCCTCCTCCAGCTTGCGCCCTGGCAGCGGCAGGTGCCGCCTGCATCGTCTCTTGCAGGCCTCCAGTGCGCCAGTCGCTGCCGGTGGTGCCTCCAGCAGGGCGCCGCATCCGTGCACGCCCCTGCTTCCTTCACTGCTGCCAGTACCGCCTCCATCGTGCAGGGCGCAGCCTCCAGCAAGTTGTCGCCGCCTCCTGGAAGGGCGCTGCTTCTGTGTAGGCTTCTGCCACCTCCAGCTCGGTGGGTACCGCCTCCTGGAAGGGCACCTCTGCCGGCGCCTCCGGGTGAGGCGCAGCTTCCGTGGACACCCCTGCAGCGTTCACCGCACCTGGCGCCGCCTCCAACAAGGGCGCCACCTCCGGTGCTTCTGGCAGGGGCGCCACTTGCGTGGTCACCCTTGCGGCCTCCCGCGCAGCGGGCCCCGCTTTCAAGAAGGGCGCCGCATCTGTGGACGACCGTGCCGCCTCCAGCCTGGCGGGCGTTGCTTTTGTTGGAAGGTTGGATAGGCAAGTATTAAAGAACGTATTTTTTCAGACACTCCTCTTTACAAATTCTCTCACCTTTCACATTAAGAGAAATTGGAGTGATGACAGAAGGAAACAAAACATTATGCAGTGTATAGAATAAATGATGGGTGGATGGATGAATGGATGATTTAATCTGGCTGTTTAAAATTATACACAAGTATTATGAATTTTTTCTTAAATGACTCAGTTCTGTATATCTTCCTTCAAAATACATAATATATAAAGACATATTTTCCATAATTTATTTATAACTGTTTATATATGTAGATATATTTCATTCATATTAATGGCTTTCCATTATATACCATGTCAAATTTGAAGAGAAATTAAAATAAGATGGTTTTAACTCTTTATATGAATTATAAAGAAAATAATGGTAATTTATATTAATATAAAAAAGCAGAACTGTATCTTGGAATTTAAAAATATCTTAAATATACATATTTGTAGTTTATGATTATTTACATTTTTTAAGCTATTGAGGATGCATGGTTTAAGCAATAACCTTGTTATATATTTTACCAGAATGTCACAGTATTGGATTAGACCTAGCACATGTCCTCTGAAATACAATAAATACTGAACAGTACTTTGCAAAATGAATAAATGGACAAGTGCATGCTAACTCTACCTTCAGACAATATTTTAGGCTAGTCCTCCAAGATAAATTAGATTAACTGTTTACAAGTGTATCATCAAGTAATCAATTAACTGTAAATGGGCTAGTGATTCATGCCTTTTAAACTGCATGGATAACTGCTAATTGAATCAGATATCAAACATGCAGTGAACGTTATGATAGATGAGCTAACCAGTTGGACATACAAACAATTAAACCAACAACCACGTCATAAGTATGTAATTATCTGTGTTCATAGCTATGTATTTATATGGTTTACAAAATGTTCACATCTATTATACCACTCTTTACAATTAGGAACCCAAAGTTAAGCAATTATGACTTGGGCTGTTTCAGACACGTAAGAATTAGCAGAATTGGAATTAGGAATTTAGGTTTGTGTCTTTAAATCTAATGCCCTTTTTACTACATGATAAATGATTAAATATAGTTGTAGACATAGATAATAAAACCACACACACATAAATATACAAACATATATCAATATACTTACAGACACTATGATGGTACTAAATTTGCCATATTTAAAATCATAATAATAAAAATTTTAAGTAAGTGTCAACACTACTATTTTCTACATTTTGCTTTTTACCTATGAAGTAATCTGGGTGGTCTGCTCTGAGAAATTTCCTAAATTTTGGGTTGTCGAAATATAGAGCTAACAGCAAAGAGGAAATGACAAGTACGAGGAAAGTTAGAAAAAAATCATACTTTGCTAAAAATGAAGGAAAATAGAAGAAACTATGACAGCTGATCTCACACATTTTAAGAACATTTATATGAAAAAAAGGAATTTGTTCTGTTATGGGATTGTGGCATCGAAATAAAGAAATAGACTTCGTGGAATACCATCATTTTTGCCTGAGGAAAGTTCATCTAGAGTTTCGGACATGGAAGTGCTCCGGCCACATAAGCAGATGCTGATGCCCTAAGGCAAGTTGAGTCTTCATTCCTGCACTCACGCTTGATGCACATAACAGTGCTGTACTTCGTTCTCTGTAGAGATTTGGACCACGTAGGAAGATTTGATTTCTTAGATTAATTAATTCCCCAGGACAGCCTGTTCCCTTAAAATCTGAGAATTCTTGTTGCAGACAGTGAGTTTGGAATGCGAAAGACTTGTCAGGGGTTACAGCTGTGAACGTTAAAGGGAGGAAACATGATTCAGTAGGGGAGTTACTAGGCCAGGCTGCGGCTCCGGCAGTGTCTACCAGCTCAGTGAGAAGCTCTGGAGCAAAGATTGCCCTTTTTAGAAGTGTCTCATGTTGGACAAAAATGACTATGTCCCTGAATGACTTTCTCATGCCTTCTCCGGAAGTGGCACCATCACCTTCTTTAGCTCTTCTGCTGGATCTATCCTGAAAAAAAGCATGATGTTGGCTAGAGAGCTGAAGCAAACCCTGAAGGAGCTAGCGGCTAGCTGGCAGCGATCAGCTAGACGTTTTCTTCGGAGTTGGACGGACTTCCTCTCTTGAAGGGGTCCTGAGAGCATATCTGTATCCCTGCCACACCCTACCCTAACCTGCTTCTATGAAAACCTACTTTGCAGAAACTAGCAGTTACACAGGATAAAAAACTTGGAGTCATTACTCTCTCTTCTCTTTAATAACCCCTGTGGGATCTATCAGTCTTGTTGATTCTCCTTTCAGACACTGTCCATGTCCCTGCCTCCATGCCTGCTGCCCCAGTTCAACCCATCATAATCTTTTTTCTTGGATTACTGTGATAGTTTCCTCACTAGTCTTACTGATTTTAAGCTTGCCTCTATAGTCTATTCTCTACACAGTATATTATATCTCCTTCGTGTTCTCAAATCTTGCTGTCTGTATCCTTGGGTCCTATCATATCTTTCATTTACTCAGACTCTTCAGTGATTACCCTTCTTACTCTTGAGAGGGAAACCACATTATCTAGTCCTCTCACTGTTATTATTAATCTTTATTCTGACCTCTAATTCTCTACTTTGTTCCAACCTTAGTATTCCTTAAATATGCTAGGCACCTTTTAGCCTCAGGGCCTTGAACTTGCTATTCCCACTCCTTTCATACATATTCAAATCTTTGATAAAGTGTCATCTTTTCAGAAAAACTTTCCCTGACAACTCTATTAAAAGTGCAATTCAAACCATAACTCCAGGTTGAAACATGGCACTGCCATTTCTCCATCTTTTATTTTTCTTCATAACACTTATCAACAAGTGTCAATTACTGTATCTCCAGGACCTAGACAGATTTTGGCATTTGTTATGTTTTTGAATGAGTATTTGTCGAATGCGTGAACTATCAAAACTATCATTTTCCTACTTTCACTCCGTGATGGTAATAGGAACTGTGTATTTGCACATTTTCTGTGGTTATCAGTGAGAGACTGGGTTGGGCCTGATCCAAAAATAACCAGAAGATTATTAGGAACAAGACAACAACATAAAAAGAGATCCATGATGGGGTGCCTGGGTAGCTCAGTCAGTTAAGCTTCTGACTCTTAATTTCAGCTCAGGTCATGATCTCAGGGTTGTGAGATGGAGCCCGACATCTGGCTCTGCCCTGGGTGTGGAGCCTACTTGGGATTCTTTCCCTCCCTCTCCCTCTGCTCTTCCCCCTCTCCCCCTCGCTCTCACAGGCACTCACTCTCTCTCTAAAACATAAATAAGCAAGTAAATAACAGAAGAGATCCATGACATAAGAAATGTAACGCCAAGTAATGTTAAATGCTTACTCTGTGACTGGCACATGCAAATTATGAATAATTAATTATTTAATTTGTCCTTAAATAGGTATTAATATCATCTGGTCTACTGATAGAACAGGTTTAGAGAAGTAAAGTGCTTAACCAAGTCTCTGTTTATATGGAGAAGTAAAGATTATCTTCCCATCCCTTTCTCATTTCTACTGCATTGTGAGAATTAAGTACAATAACCATTTGTCAGGAATCATGCAATAACTTCATAAATTTCACCCAAAAATTCTGCATTTCCTAGTCTTGTATGGACCTCCCTCAAATGCACATTATTTTTTTTATCCCAACCTTGATTTAAATATATAACTCAGTCTTTAGCATAGATTTGTAACTCTGTAAACTCAGATTTTTCACAAAGTAGCATTTACTCATTCATTGACAGTTCTGCCTGTACATCCACAATTAATTCAGTCACGCATTCATTCGCTTATTAGATTTTTCTTTAACTGATTTTTCTTTAACTGTAGATTTTTTCTTTAACTGTAATTTTTCGCTTATTAGATTTTTCTTTAACTGTTTTTTTCTTTAACTGTAGATTTTTTCTTTAACTGTAATTTTTCTTTAACACGCAATCTCCTGATGGTTTATTTGAAGATCACAAAGACAAAGTTTATACCTTCATGGGAATTAAATATATATATAAGCATTTATATATATATATATATATATATATATATATATAGGCATTTTATATAAGCTAAGTGACACCGGTATTAAAAATAAAATTTTCTGTCGGTGCAGACATCATGAGGCTCTAATTTAGTTTAGAGATTAAAGCATTCACATAAACCCCACTTACACCAAGATGAAATAACAACATCTTAAGAATGTGGTCTTGATGGAGCAAGTGAAGAATAGTTTACTCTTCTTAAGAATCAGAGTCTTGATGGAGCCAAGTGAAGAATAGTTCAGGGCTATTCCAACCCAAAGGAATTGCCAAAGTCAAAAAATGGGGGCATATTTGAAGAAATGAATTATGCTTAGCTGAGCTTTCTAAGCTAAGTGTATATTATCTTGAGAGAAATTGGAATCCATGAAAGTATTTTAACTGAAAGACTGAAGTTGCCAGAACTGTATAATTGAGGAATTACTCTTACAATAATAGGGAAAAAGGATTGAAAGCGAGCATCTGCTGATACCTGGTTTCCCCCTGATAGTTGAATGAAACTATTTTCACTAAGTTTAACAATGACCGCCTGTTACTAAATATTGTTTATATATGTCTTATACCTTCATCTTGTTTGACTTCCCATTATCACTCAGTACTTACATAGTAATAGAAAGTAAACAGCAGGACAGAAAGGTTAAAAACTCATGAGATACAGAATGAAAAATAGAAAAGACCCTAAATGGGGCATACTGGGATAGACTCAGAACCCAATTAGCAAGACTTATCTTTAATGCAGGTAGGAATGCGAGTGTCATGGGGGAAAACAGCTTGAAAAATGTAGACTTGATTTGAATTTGGTCATTTTGGAGAATGGCATTGGAAGTTGATTACTGAACCATCTGTAGGTAAACCTAATGGGATTACTGGGCCATAAATTATACGGACACAAATCTTGGTTTTCATGCCGTTGTCTCCTATAGATCTCAGCTAACAGGTGCAAGAACCAAGTCCTGACCCTTGGAGTCCATACCCTATTCTGGTTTTGACAGGCGCAAAGGAGGGAAGAAAAGGTAAGAGTTTGGGATGCGGGCAGCAGGGTGACTGAATTTGGGCCCCGACTTCTAGTAAAGTGAAGAGAGATTAATTAGAGTTAAATGAGTAATTGTTAAATAAGTGTTGTTCTGAGTTGCCATGTACAATGAAGTAAAGGTGATATTTCATCAGTTAATGTAAGTTTCAAATTTTTCTCTGAAAGCAAGGTTACTTAAATAAATTGCTGGACTTGTCCGGACCAAGCATGTGCTTAATCCATGTCATTCCAGAATTTTTCAGGCCTCATAAGCTGCATTTAACTTGTTTTTGTTGAGCTAGCAGAATGTTAAAAAAAAAAAAAAGTGTCCCAATATCTCTAGTTCTAGAACTTCACCACAACTATTGGTTTATAACAACCTTTTTTAATCTATAAATGAAAATTGCTTAACCTTTAATGGCATTTGAATATAAATCAAAAGAAAAGCATATATGTACAACATGAAATATAAAGGCAAACTATAAAGATAAGGTATTTTCAATAATTAAAAATCATTATTCGTATAGCTTATATTCTTGTGAGATTTTCAGACATGCATAAAGTATCTTTAAGCATGTCGTTTTTAAAGGATTTTGGTATAAACTAAGAAATAATGCAAATGTAGCTAAGCTGTTCCTTAAGCAAATATAACCAGTTCTGAGAGCGTGCTCTCAAAGATTTTAAGATCTTTTAATGACAAAGAAGTGAGAAACTCAAATATCATAACTGCTTCGTCGTAAGTTTGCCTCCATGTTATAAATTTGTCTTCTTCACCCCCTCCAAACTTCACACCTCATTTCACACAACCCTATATACTTGGAATAGCATTCTGATTAATGTTTACTCTTCTCCCTCTGTCTGAAATCATTTTTTTCACTCTTTCTTTTTTTTAATGATTTTTTATTATATTATGTTAATCACCATACAGTACATCCCCAGTTTCCGACGTAAAGTTCGATGCTTCATTAGTTGCGTATAACACCCAGTGCACCATGCAATACGTGCCCTCCTTACTACCCATCACCGGTCTATCCCATTCCCCCACTCCCCTCCCCTCTGAGGCCCTCAGTTTGTTTCTCAGAGTCCATAGTCTCTCATGTTTCATTCCCCTTTCTGATTACCCCCCCTTTCCTTATCCCTTTCTTCCTCTACCGATCATCCTAGTTCTTATGTTCCATAGATGAGAGAAACCATATGATAATTGTCTTTCTCTGCTTGACTTATTTCACTTAGCATTATCTGCTCCAGTGCCGTCCATGTTGCAGCAAATGTTGAGAATTTGTTCTTTCTGATGGCTGAGTAATATTCCATTGTATATATGGACCACATCTTCTTAATCCAGTCATCTGTTGAAGGGCATCTCGGCTCCTTCCATGATTTAGCTGTTGTGGACAATGCTTTTTTCGCTCTTTCAGGAGGAGGGGCAGAGGG
The DNA here is from genome assembly GCF_002007445.2 of Ailuropoda melanoleuca. Classification (NCBI taxonomy): domain Eukaryota; kingdom Metazoa; phylum Chordata; class Mammalia; order Carnivora; family Ursidae; genus Ailuropoda; species Ailuropoda melanoleuca. The sequence goes on from NC_048231.1 coordinate 47,801,544, forward strand.
AGAAAGGAGAGGGAGAGAATCTCAAGCAAACTCTGTGCTGAGATCATGACCTGAGCCAAAACCAAGAGTCAGATACTTAACTGACTGAGCCACCCAGGCGCCCCTCTCAACATCATTTATACATTTTTTTCCCAAAAAGCCAAAAAAAAAAAGGTTTGACAAGTACAGCTTCAACTTTTCAAAGACTAAGTCAGAATGTTTTTATTCAGAAGTACAGCTGGATTCATATATGATATAAATTTACATAATAACTAAGCAAAGGCAGGGGCGCCTGGGTGGCACAGCGGTTAAGCGTCTGCCTTCGGCTCAGGGCGTAATCCCGGCGTTATAGGATCGAGCCCCACATCAGGCTCCTCGGCTAGGAACCTGCTTCTTCCTCTCCCACTCCCCCTGCTTGTGTTCCCTCTCTCGCTGGCTGTCTCTATCTCTGTTGAATGAATAAATAAAATCTTTAAAAAAAAATAAGCAAAGGCAAAACAGGATTTATAAACCACTTTTTTGTTTATTAAATAAATAAATAAATAAAAATGTCCCTCAACATCATTTATAAAAATTTTTATAAAATTTTTAAAAAGTAGTTCTACCTTCTGGAACACATAAACACACCACACACACATTTTATTGACTACCAAAAAGAAAGGTGTCGTAGGTTTTATTTTTAAGATATATAAAATTACCAGGGCCATTTATTGTTGAGATCTACCACTTTAGAAGACTGATGGTTCTCAATAATGACTTTGTGATTGATTATAGGGTTGCAGTTCCATTTAAAAGTGATTGTCATACTGTCTTGTCAGTTTGTGTTTATTATATAGTAGAAGTCTCGTGGATACTCTGAAATTTCTGTCTCTTAACTGTCTGGAAAAATATGGTCTTGTTTTTGTTTTGTTATTCCCATACAACTGTGTTCTCAGGATGACCAGATATAAAACATTTATTAATGCACAATAAACATCATATATAGATAACTTCACATCTTTTTCATAGCAGTCTGTAAAAAGGAAGACTTGATGACAGATCCATTCCATACAGATGTTATTTTTTCTATCCCCTCTGTTCAAATGGACTTTTGTGCTTCTATGACAGCGCTTATTCTATTTGCGTATTAGGGCTATATGTGCATTTATCCACATTTTAAAGTATATGTAAAGAACTTGCAGGTAAGGGATGATTTTATTTTTCATCTTTGCATATGCTGTAATACCAAACAGAAAATTTTGTACATCAATGCATATTTATTGAGTAACTACTTAAGAATACATTAAGCATTCAGTTTTTTTAAAAACCTACCATGTGGATTTAAGAATTTAATTTTATTATATTTTATGTTAAAGTTTTTTTTCATATAGCAGTTGTAATAGTATATATAGAACCTGTTGTTGTAATTCATTGCCTGGGTTCAAAGGTTAGAATTCTTCAGTGTAAGTGTGTTCTTTGAAGACAGGAAACTACTATTCACCTAGAATGTGAACAACAGGAAAATTGCAACGGCCATGTATTTTACTTAATGTTCTGTGCGCCATTTTAAGTAGAAGCCTACCAATAGAATGAATAGACCTGTAGTGAACACAGCCAAGAATCAGAGAAAAACAGGGGCGCCTGGGTGGCACAGTCCGGTTGAGTGACCGACTCTTGATCTCAGCTCAGGCCTTGATCTCTGGGTCCTGAATTCAAGCCCTGCATTGTGCTCCACATTGGGCCCGAAGCCTACTTAAAAAACAAAACAAAACAAAACATAAATATGAAAGTAAAAATACAAAAGGACATGGGACCACAGAATTAGAGGAGCAAATTTACATAAGATTATGCATATAGTTCTCACTTAATAAATTGCAAACATCACAAACAGAATTGACTGGGAAAATGTAAATGACCAAAATTGAGCCAAGAAATAGACAACCTCAGGCAGCCAAACAGCGTAGGAGACATTGAAAATGTCGTCGAAATACTATGCCTAAGAAACCTGGCAGGCCTAGCCATAAAGGCAAATACTTTTGTATATTCCAAGAAGAGATCCGTTGAGGATGTAATAAAAACTCTTCCATAAGAAAAGATGGAATGCTTGCTGATTTATCGTATGAAACAACATAACCCTGGCAGAAAAAACTGTTAAAATGTGGGAGGAAAAAAAATATACATTGATATTTGTGCAAATATAATACAAATACAGCTATAAATAGAGATTCAGAATGAAATATTAGTGCATCTCATCAAGCATTCAATATGGATAAGCAATCGTGGGTGGATATGCAAAAGGCATTTGATTAAAATTAACATTCGCTCACAATCCAAGCTCTTAGTAAACTGAGAATAAGACATACATCCTCGGGGCGCCTGGGTGGCACAGCGGTTAAGCGTCTGCCTTCGGCTCAGGGCGTAATCCCGGCGTTACGGGATCGAGCCCCACATCAGGCTCTTCCTCTATGAGCCTGCTTCTTTCTCTCCCACTCCCCCTGCTTGTGTCCCCTCTCTCGCTGGCTGTCTCTATCTCTGTTGAATAAAGAAATTAAAAAGTCTTAAAAAAAAAAAAGACATACATCCTCAACTTAATGAGGAGCGGATCCTGGAAACTGGCAGACAGCATCACACTTAAGCGCTGTCATGTATTCCCATTCACCAGAAATAAGAAGTGAGGTCCGGTAACACCGTGGTTAGAGCAGTATTCAGGATTGCTCTATCCAATGCAAGGAAATGCGAGACATGAATTTGAGACCAAATTGTTATTGTTTGCTGATTATATAACTGGCTAACAGAATCAACAATGAATACTTTCAAACAATCAGAATTTTATCGTATATTTATTTTTTTAATGAAATACATTTTTATTAGATTTTTTAAAAATAAGTTTTCTTTTTTTTTACTTCTTTTTTTTTGGTGTATTTTTTTATAATAATATTTTTTATTATATTGTGTTAGTCACCGTGCAGTACATCCCTGGTTTTTTATGTAAAGTTCGATGATTCATTAGTTGCGTATAACACCCAGTGCACCATGCAATACGTGCCCTCCTTACTACCCATCACCTGCCTATCCCATTCCCCCACCTCCCTCCCCTCTGAAGCCCTCAGTTTGTTCCCCAGAGTCCATAATCTCTCATGGTTCATTCCCCCTTCTGTTACCCCCCCTTTCTTCTTCCCTTTCTTCTCCTACTGATCTTCCTCCTTCTTATGTTCCATAGATGAGAGAAACCAAAGGATAATTGTCTTTCTCTGCTTGACTTATTTCACTTAGCATTATCTCCTCCAGTGCCATCCATGTTGCAGCAAATGTTGAGAAATCGTTCTTTTGTGATAGCTGAGTAATATTCCATTGTATATATGGACCACATCTTCTTAATCCAGTCATCTGTTGAAGGGGATCTCAGCTCCTTCCACGATTTAGCTATTGTGGACAATGCTGCTATGAGCATTGGGGTGCATATGGCCCTTCTCTTCACTACATCTGTATCTTTGGGGTAAATACCCAGTAGTGCAATGGCTGGGTCATAGGGTAGCTCAATTTTTAACTTTTTAAGGGACCTCCACACTGTTTTCCAGAGTGGCTGTACCAACTTGCATTCCCACCAACAATGTAGGAGGGATCCCCTTTCTCCACATCCTCTCCAACAATTGTTGTTTCTTGCCTTGTCAGTTTTTGCCATTCTGACTGGCATAAGGTGGTATCTCAGTGTGGTTTTGATTTGAATTTCCCTGATGGCTAATGATTTTGAACATTTTTTCATGTGTCTGTTAGCCATTTGTATGTCTTCATTGGAAAAGTGTCTGTTCATATCTTCTGCCCATTTTATGATTTGTTTATTTGTTTCTCGTGTATTGAGTTTGAGAAGTTCTTTGTAGATCTTGGATACCAGTTTTTTATCTGTAGTGTCATTTGCAAATATATTCTCCCTCTTTTCCCTTGTTTTGATGTAATGTATGGGGACTCCATAGGCAAAACAAAACAAAACAAAAAACCCAAAACAAAACCCACTGGGGCTCTTTCACCAAATTTACCACCATATGGTATGTGTGATATTTCAGTTTCTGCAAAGTTGGGTTAAACTTAAGCCATCTGTATTTATTTTTTTTTAAGATTTTATTTATTTATTCGACAGAGATAGAAACAGCCAGCGAGAAAGGTAACGCAAGCAGGGGGAGTGGGAGAGGAAGAAGCAGGCTCATAGCGGAGGAGCCTGATGTGGGGCTCGATCCCATAATGCCGGGATCACACCCTGAGCCGAAGGCAGACGCTTAACCACTGTGCCACCCAGGCGCCCCTAAACTTAACCCATCTTTAAGCACAGAAGAGAATTTAGCTTCAAAATTATTTCTCCTGTCACGGAGAAGTTTAAACAGGTCACCCCAGTTGCTATTATTTTGTCAGTAGCGTGCTCTCTTGGGTAGAATGGGCCTTTCAGTGGGTTGTAGGATGTCATTCTGAATAATGCACGTCTGGTGCTGCTGCTCCCCTAAGAGGCATTAGTGGGACCCTCAGAGTTCACCTCCCAAGCCGACAGCCCTGCCCCTGTCTTCGATCTCTCCTAACACCACCCTTTTTGCTCAGACCACAGAACTATGGCAGCAAAAAAGACTTTGGGGTGTGGTTGCACAAATACATTTTGCACTGAGCCTGTGTTTGCCTACAGTTGGCTCTGAGGGAGCCTCTTACCCTTAGGGACTGAGTTACCTCTTAGAGAATCTCTAAACCCTGTGATGCGAAGGAGCCCTGAGCCATGTTACAGTTCAAGCCTGAGGCACCAAAGAAGGTCCAACCTGTAGCTTCCAGGCCGGCCTAGAGAATGACCTGAACTTAGTTGCAATGACAACAGCATAGGAAATAAAATTCATGAAGGAATTTGTGACAGCAACACAAATTGAATTGGAAAATATAATTATAGGGGCGCCTGGGTGGCTCAGTCAGTTAAGCGTCCCACTCTTGGTATAGGCTCAGATCATGATCTTGTGGGATCGGGCCCTGAGTTGGGCTCATGCTCAGTGGGGAGTCTGCTTGAGATTCTTTCCCTCTACGCCCCCCCCCGCCCTGCGTGCTCACTCTATCGCTCGCTCACTCCTTCTCTCTCTTTCTCTAAAATGAATAAATCTTTTAAAATTTTTAAAAAATTTAAAAATTAAAAAGAAGAAAAAAAACCACACGTAATTATAATCATTGCTGAATTAACCATGAGCATATCCACCAAACAACTGAGGGATGATTTCAGAACCATTGGTAGTTTTCCTGCCATGCTCAGTCTTTTCTTCAAACACTCCTTCTAATAAACATATCCTATGGTATCCTAGAAAAAGGGGCTTGAAACTTTCTTGGGATGAACGATGTTCACACATGTGAAATATTTGTTTCAATGCCCATAGTAGAACAATACAGTCAAGTTTGGGGAATGAATTAGAAAGAGGGCAAAACTTCAAAATAAATTTTAAAATTTCATGAAATCAGCCCATGGCAATTTGTGTCTGCGTTTTAAAATAGATAATTTACTATGCTACTGAAAATATCCTATGAAATTATAAGGGAATAACAAAAATTAAAAGATCAAGGGGGAAATGTTGCTATTCCTGGAAAAGAAAGCTGAAAAGGAATGCTGTTTAAAAAAAAAAAAATTGTCAGGGGCAAGGTCATGCTCCATAGCTGTGGTACTAGCGCCACCACTGTTCTAAGTATAAATTGCAGCTATGCCAGAGCCAGTTCGTTCTGAATTTTCAGAATTCTTTTAAAACCTGCCCTCTCATGGCAGAAACAGGTGTGGGTTTTTTTTTGTATAATAATTTTTTATTATGTTAGTCACCATACAGTACATCCCTAGTTTTTGATGTAAAGTTCCATGATTCATTACTTGCGTATAACACCCAGTGCACCATGCAATACGTGCCCTCTGTAATACCCATCACCGGCCTATCCCAATCCCCCACCCCCCTCCCCTCTGAAGCCCTCAGTTTGCTTTCCAGAGTCCATAGTCTCTCATGGTTCATTCCCCGTTCTGTTTACCCCCCCTTTCTTCTTCCCTTTCTTCTCCTACCGATCTTCCTACTTCTTCTGATCCATAAATGAGTGAAACCATATGAATATTGTCTTTCTCTGCTTGACTTATTTCGCTTTGCATTAGAAACTGGTGTTTTGCGTTGCTTTCACTATTTCCACTTCCCTAAATCTCATTAAGAATTACTGTGCTAAGAGCTTTACATAGATCTTTGTATTTACTTGTCATAACCTTATCAGGCCGGTAGTATTTTTATCCCCATTGGACAGATGAACAGAACAGAACTTAAGAGTCACTAAATAACTTAGCCAAGGTCCCATAGGTGGTGATGGACAGAGCCAGGGGTAGAACTTTCTGATCAGAAATCAACCTCAAGGCTGCTGTTCTGCCTTTGTCTGCTTTATGGCTATGTCTTGGGCTCTCCCCTGTAGGAGATCTTCCAGAATGTATGTTTCCATCACTTCAGCCTTCGCTTACCATCTTTAGAAGAACTCACACAGAGGAACGAATTATTATAAAACACTATTACGGCAAAAAAAGAGCATCTGCAGGATAGTTTGGGTGGTCCTTCCTATTTTAATAAAAAAAACGGGTATCAAGTTTCAGGCCTTTATGTGCCTTTGTACTAATTTGTGTGTCTGACAGTGATAACTTGTATTTGGATATTTTCAGATTACCGTAAGTGAGAGATAGGAAGATGGGTCAGATTTTCCCTGAAAGGCACCCCCTCTAAGACTAAGAATTCCACCACCAATGTATTTCTATCAGGGGGACAAGAATGGCTTATTGGTCCTTACTTTGTATAGAAGGCTTGTTATCAAACCTTCACTGGCTGTCATATGGAGATGCTAAAAACTCTTAGTACCATCTTCCAATGAATCCCCGGGTTGTGCTAAATGTAATGGTATTTTGTGTCCAAGGTTTGAAAACACAAAACAGAGAGAGGAGGAAGCAAATGGAAAAGTACAGACTGGATGAAGTCTAGGAGGGCAGAGGGCAAAAGTAGAGGGAGACACGGACAGGGTTGCAAACCCAACTGGAGGAGAGAAGCAAAATCAGGGAAGTGTACCCAGGAGCCAGTTCCTAGGAAAAGCAGAAGTTGGAGATCCAGTGTCAGCATGCAGCCACGAGCTGCACAAACGCCAGAGTGATGTGGAGTTGAGACCAGTTGGAAACCCACAGTGGGGACTCCATGACAGTGTGTTGGTTTTTAGGAGGACAGCTTTCAAATCAGGAGAGTCAACACCAGATGCTATTAGAGTCCATTCAATTCAACGGCATAAATATTTATCCAGTGCCTTTGGAATGAAAAGCACTGTGGTAGTTGTGCACTGCGAGTGGTCAAAAAATCTGCCTCAACAGACCTCCTCCCCCGGTTCTCTCTGCAGATTAGCATTGGCAGCATTTAATGCCATCTAGCTGTAAAGACTGGGAAAGCTCAGTGGCTGAGTTCCAATCTGATTAAGCATGGTGCGCCCGAAAGCTACAGCTTAGTTACCTAGTTACAGCCTAGATTGGCATCTCCAAGCTGTGTAATGATTCCCGGGCCAGCATCCTACTTCTGGCCTGGGGAAACCTACTTCTTAAGTGTGTGTATTAGTTGTATTTTTTTTCTCTTTTTAAAAATCGTGGTTAAAAAAAACACATGACATTAAGTTTATTATCTGAATCATTTTTAAGTGTACAGCTCAGTTGCCTGAAGTATATTTACATTGTTGTGCAACAGATCTCTAGAGCTTTCTCATCTTACAAAACTGAAACTCTGTACCCATTAAAACAAATTCCTCCTCCCTCCTCTCTCCAGTGCTTGGTCACCACCTTTCTATTTCCTGTTTCTATGATTCTGATTACTTTAGAGACGTCATATGAGTTGAATCACACAGTATTTTTCCCTTTGTAACTGGCTTAGCATAATGTTCTCAAGGTTCCTCCAAGTCTATGGACTATGAGAAGCAAACTGAAGACTTCAGAGGGGAGGGGGGTGGGGGAATGGGATAGACCGGTGATGGGTAGTAAGGAGGGCACGTATTGCATGGTGCTCTGGGTGTTATACGCAACTAATGAAGCATCGAACTTTGCATCGGAATCCGGGGGATGTACTGTATGGTGACTAACATAATATAATAATAAAATAAAATAAAAAAAATAAAATAAAATAAAAAAAATAAAATAAAATAAAATAAAATAAAAAAAATAAAATAAAATAAAATAAAATAAAATAAAATAAAAAAAATAAAATAAAATAAAATGGTTCCTCCAAGTCTTAGCAGGTGACATAATTTTTTTTTAAGGCTACATCATCTGTGATTGTATGTATATACCACATGTTCTTTATCCGTTCATCCATTGATCACCTCTCTTGGCTGTTGTGAATGCTGCAATGGGCGTGGTGCTTATTTTTTAAAAACCCAAACTACCCCACCTAGAGGTCTAGCGGTCTACGGAGCGTTGATGGAAACTGAGGCAGAAAGGTGATGGGTAGCAGGCTAAGTGTCTCAGGAAGCACAGCGTGTAGCAGAATTGTTGGCTGCCATGCCTCACCGCCTGTACCTTTCACTTAGAAAGTGTAACTGTTGGTGGGAGCCCTTGGGTTAATAGAAAGACAAACTTGCAACAAAGGGCTGGAACTTCTCTTCAGTGACTCATGCAGGTCACATAGCTCAGATCTCTAGTGTCCTCGTGTTACCCAGAGATTTCATGGGAGTCATCCTCATCTGCTTCCGATGTGGACACATGTGTGCTTTGTCCAATTCCATAAAGGGAGGCATGCTGGAGGGGAAGAAAGAACACAGATTCTGAACTCTGGCCTCCAAGGATACTCGTTTTAGTCCATTGTTTTTAAACTTGGGAAAATCATTTAACTTCTTTGAATTTCAGCCTTCTTGTTTATCAAATGAGAATGATAATGCAGACTACAAATTTTCGGTGAGGATTTAATGAGAGTAATTGTAAATTCTAAAAAAAAGAGTGTTATATACACATTGACTATATTAGTTTTAGTGAATATCAGTATAATAGCATTTGTAGCAAATTGTTTCAACTTGTTGTCATTTAGCTGCTTTCTTTTTATAACTCAGAGGATAGCACACTTTCTTTATCACATGTCTTTCAGGGTTTTAAAAAGTAAGTTCTCTCCACTCAAATTCAGATGGAAAAATAGCTGTCTTCCCTGGGGTTTATAGCTCCTTTGAATACAGAAATAGTTACTCAAAATGTATCAACTCATGAAAATGTTTGTGGGGAGTGCCAGAAATTGCTGGTTTTTCCTGGATGTCTATTCCCTCTACTTCTTCAATAACAGAACTCCTGTTTTTTTAGCTGGACACATAGCTGCCTAGAATAAAGATTAGTGTTTCTTAGCCTTTTTTGTGGCTAGCTGTGGTCAGGTATGGAGTTTCGGCCAATTAAAACTGGGTCTGCCTACATATTTTTTAAGCCAAAAAGAAAAAAAAAAGTTAATATAGGCAATTAGCCCATTTCAAAATAATTGGAAGAGGGGGTGGCAGGAGGCTGCCGTCTGAGCTACTAAGTTCCAGAATATTCTGTTATTACTGCAGTCCATCTTGGAGCATGACGTGGAAGCCAAGGTATCATCCTGGGTGCCTGATGAATGCAGAGTTCTCAAACCAGACCCTTGGGTCACTTATTTCTAGGCATGTTTTATGTGCAAGAGAAAGTTCCTTCTTGTTCATGCCACCATTGCCTGGGATTTTCTGTCACTCAGAATGGAACCAAACTATAACTGACACAAGTTTGATAACAGTCATGGTTATTACTCACATGGTATTTTTAGATATACTACTTAAAAAAATCCACACCACACATTGTTATCTGTGCCTAGGATATGGCAGACTCTGTTAGCCTAATTAAGCAGAAGAAACCACTTGAATATTTACACAGAGGGGTACCAGTGCAGGGGATTGGTAACCTAGAGGCTGGAAGAGCCCAAGGGAGGACGGTGAGCTAATTTAGGGGTTATCAACAGCTGCTACCACCACAGGGTCCAAGGGACAGAAGGAAATGATATAGATTATATCATTGTTCCCATTTATTCACTACGCTCCCAGGTTTGTATGTCCTGCCTCATGGATATGTGACTTGCTTGGCTAAGAAAGTGTGAGCAGAAGTGATAGACACAAACAGCTGACATCACAAAGTCTTTCTGACAGCTGGGCAGCTTGACAAGTAGGCAGCACTGGGCTTGGAGTCAGGACATCTGTATTAAATTCCTGGCTCGGCCACTTACCACCTAATAGATCTTGGGCCAATTACTGGGCTTCACCTGAAGGCAATTTCTTCACTGGGGAAGTGGGCTCCATGATGGTTTTATACTGATCTGTCAGTGTCTTTTTATCCTGCTACCATATACCTTGGCTCAACCATACAACAACTGTCCCTTAAAGGAGGAATTCTTGTCCCTAGATTGAGTACTTTATTTTCCCTGTTCTTTGACTAAACATTGTCTTTGTCCTGGTACTTATGCACCACGCAGGGTTTTTTGTTTGTTTGTTTGTTTTCTGCTAAGAATGACTATTTCTTCTATCAACCAAAGCACTGCAAAGTCGACTCATTCCAGTTTTTAATAGAACGATTCCATTGGCTGGGAAAAAGAGTGTCAGTTTCAGGAATGATTTAGCAGGTGCAGGAAAAACATCAACACTCTAGGGCCTCAGACAAATGCAGATCCTTTCAAGTGGCGCTGAGTGTTGTGATAAAGCAGTTTTCAAAAAGGAGCTGTAATGCAATCTTTTAGTCCCCCACCTCCCCCCAACTACACTTCCAAACTCCCAATTGGGCTTGTCACCTGCCCTGTCACCACCTTCTTTTCCTCCTTTTCATTGGAAGAAAGATTGTATTTCACTTGAGTTACTCCAACCAGATTTCCTGGACTGGCTACCAAGGACATCTCTGGTGGTTTTAAATCCTGCACACAGTTGTGATAAAAGTGAAGGGGTAAGGGCGAAGAGTGCCATTTTAGGTGATCACCAGTAAGTCTGAGAGTTGTGGTGCTTTCCAAATCACTGTATCAATATCCATTAACGATGTGTTTAGAAGTCATCCTGCTAGGTACTTCTGAAATGTAAAGTCCCAGCACTGGGGAAAAAAGTCACCCTAAGGAATGGTAGAGGGTAGATGGGATGAAAGAAGGGAGGTCTCTTGCCTACCTGGCTGAAACAGAGCTATGCCCACCTTTCCTAGGCACTGTCCTGGGATCTCTTACCAATCCTACCTGATGGCCACACTGATTTCTAAATAAAAGGCCACGAGTGGGGCCATCACCCTCTCACAGGGTCTAGATTGCTCAGAGATGTCCATATGCACAGGTGTCAGCTGGATCCCTAGGCCAACCTCCCTGGGCAGCCACCACGGTGGGTGGGATGGCAGAAAGTTCTTCAGGTTGAAAGTCTTTCAAAACAGATCATCATGTCTGATAATCCAGTGTTAGGGTTTCCATGACAATGGATCTTCCTGCAGTTTTTCCAGCCTGGTTAAAACTTTTAAAATGAATACATGCAAAATCAAAATATGGCCTTCCCTGCCTTCACCGAGGAAAGAGGGTGGGATTTCATCCCACTTCCCACCTGTCCTCCACCAACAGGCTTACATCTGTTTGTTTCTATTTCTTTAAATTTTTTTTAAAGTAGTAAAAGTAATACACACAGAGTGTTCGTTTCCTGTTACTATTGTACAAATGACCATGAACTGAGTGGCTTGAGACAACACAGACTTACTATCTTCGGGTTCTGCAGGTCAGAAGTGCAAAATGAATCTCAGGGGCTAAAATCTAGATGTCAGCAAACCTGTATTCCTTTTGGAGACTGTAAGGGAGAATCCTTTTTGCTATGTTTTCCAGCTTCTAGAAGGCTCCTTGGCTCCTGGCTGCTTCCTCCTCAAGATCTGTTGCTTAATCACATCTGCGAAGTCCCTTGTGCCACGTACGGCACCATAGTCCCAGGGTCCAAGGATGAGGAAAGAGACATCCTTGGGGATCACGTTGTGTCTACCACACTTATTAAAAAGATAATAAGTAGTATAAAGAACATAAAATAAAAAGTCAGATCATGCCCCAAGTAATTTTTAATTGTGTCTGTTGTAAGTTCTGCTTGTTTGCTACCAAACTCTAAATAGCATGCTTGCATATTCCTAGTTCTTGATTGGTAAACTTTAAAAAAATATCTCTTAATATTTTTACCTGTTGATAAATACTGTTGATAAATTTTACCTGTTGAGAAATTCACCTCTCTTCTCTTGCCCCTCAACATTCCCTTATTCCTCCAATTAACTGACTTGACATTGACTTTTGACATTATTTATTGATTACCCATAAGTAGGATGCAAGAGTTGCTGTATTTGTACTTTTTCCCCATGTTTCCTCCTACTCCTCTATGCTTGGCTTGTCAGTAATATCGTTAGTTTTTTATTGTCAAGGATTATTTTTCTGTAATTAAGTCTTCCATGTGCTTTGTCTATATGTCTATAGATTAATTCTCAAATTAAACATAGTGGTTCCAATATGATAATTCTGAAGGTATTAATCACTGAAGAAAAAAAATAGCATGATCAGACCTATAGAAAAGGAAATGCAATCCTACATCCCTGAAACTGTACCTCTTGGATGAAAAAATTCCAAGCATCAAGGCCAGTGGAATCCCCCCACTCACCCCAGCAACTACTCAAAATTGGCTCACATTTTAATTTGCCTCATATAAACCTGTGACCTCCTTGGATAGAGGCCCTTCTGGCAAATTACAGGAGAAATCAAAACACAACTCCGAGGGCTAGAGCCCTCTTGGCACTTGAAGTGTGGGCCACGCCCAGTTAACAAGGACGGACATTAGCAGTCAGGCCATTTCTAAATGGAGTTTGTCTCCACAAAGAACATAAGCGAGTTTACTTCTAAAAGACTTTTTGCCTCTGTGGTATGAGTGGTTCCGAGAAATGAACCCTGAAGCCTAATTTTATGGGAGGGAAGGGCTTGTTTAAATAAGAACATTCTGCCACAGTAACATGACTAAGAAACTATGTAAGTAGAAAGCCCTGGGGCGCCCTCCCCCGATGCAGCGGAGCCAGGTGATCTGGGCAAAGTATGTAGACATATCTTGTTATCTTGAAAGAAGTGAGCTTGGGAATATTGCCCTAGTAGGAGGTGAAACAATCTTGGGCTGAAGCCATACCCTGAGATTGCAGACTATTACTTTAGAATGTTGTCTGCATTTTAACGTGAAAGGTTTGTTAAGCTATCATTAATGGGCTTGGCAATCACAGATTTGCTTGATTCAAAGAATGGCTTTCAAACGATCCCAATTTAAAATCTTGTAATCCCATGGATGAAAGACCTCAATGTGAGACAGGAATCCATCAAAATTCTAGAGGAGAACATAGGCAACAACTTCTATGACATCGGCCAGAGCAACCTTTTTCACGACACATCTCCAANCAGAGCAACCTTTTTCACGACACATCTCCAAAGGCAAGAGAAACAAAAGATAAAATGAACTTATGGGACTTTATCAGGATAAAAATCTTCTGCATAGCCAAGGAATCAGTCAAAAAAACTAAGAGACAGCCCACAGAATGGGAGAATATATTTGCAAAGGAATCAGTCAAAAAAACTAAGAGACAGCCCACAGAATGGGAGAATATATTTGCAAAGGACACTACAGATAAAGGACTGGTATCCAAGATCTACAAAGAACTTCTCAAACTCAATACACGAGAAACAAATAAACAAATCATAAAATGGGCAGAAGATATGAACAGACACTTTTCCAATGAAGACATACAAATGGCTAACAGACACATGAAAAAATGTTCAAAATCATTAGCCATCAGGGAAATTCAAATCAAAACCACACTGAGATACCACCTTACGCCAGTTAGAATGGCAAAGATAGACAAGGCAAGAAACAACAATTGTTGGAGAGGATGTGGAGAAAGGGGATCCCTCCTACATTGTTGGTGGGAATGCAAGTTGGTACAGCCACTCTGGAAAACAGTGTGGAGGTCCCTTAAAAAGTTAAAAATTGAACTACCCTATGACCCAGCCATTGCACTACTGGGTGTTTACCCCAAAGATACAGACGTAGTAAAGAGAAGGGCCATATGCACCCCAATGTTCATAGCTGCATTGTCCACAATAGCCAAATCATGGAAGGAGCCGAGATGCCCTTCAACAGATGACTGGATTAAGAAGCTGTGGTCCATATATACAATGGAATATTACTCAGCTATCAGAAAGAACGAATTCTCAACATTTGCTGCAACATGGACGGCACTGGAGGAGATAATGCTAAGTGAAATAAGTCAAGCAGAGAAAGACAATTATCATATGATTTCTCTCATCTATGGAACATAAGAACTAGGAGGATCGGTAGGGGAAGAAAGGGATAAAGAAAAGGGGGGTAATCAGAAGGGGGAATGAAACATGAGAGACTATGGACTATGAGAAACAAACTGAAGACTTCAGAGGGGAGGGGGTGGGGGAATGGGATAGACTGGTGATGGGTAGTAAGGAGGGCACGTATTGCATGGTGCACTGGGTGTTATACGCAACTAATGAAGCATCGAACTTTGCATCGGAATCCGGGGATGTACTGTATGGTGACTAACATAATAATAAAATAAAAAAAATAAAATAAAATAATAAAATCTTGTAATCCCAATGAACAATCCCTAAAACTTGGAGTTACTCGTACTGTGGCACCAACAATCCGAGGCTGAATGTAGGTTCTCTCAAGAGAATAAAAAGGCTGACATTCAAAAAACATGAATTCTGAGACCGAGGACAGTTACAGACAGCAAATAGCGGTCTCAATTTTAGTGAGGTAATGAATGTGAAAGCATTTCAGAATATTACTTATCTGTATGTTCAAACGAGATGAGAACAGGGTATTGAAGAGATATCTGCACTCCCATGTTCACTGCAGCATTATTCACAATGGTCGAGATACGGAAATATCCTATCAAGGGATGAATGGGAAAAGAAAATGTGGTGTATTTACGCACAGTGTGGTATTATTCAGCATGGAAATAGAAGGAAATCCTCCCATTTGCAAGAACGTGGATGGATCTTGAGGGCATTATGCTGAGGGAAATAAGTCAGACAGAAAAAGACCAATACTGTATGATCTTACGTATATGTGCAATCTAAAAAAAAAAAAAAAGTCGAACTTATAGAGAGGAGATTGGTGGTTACCAGGGCCGAGGGGGAGGGGGAAAAGTTGGCAAAGGGCACAAACTTCCAGTTATAAAGTGGAGAGGTTCTGGAAATCCAATGTACAGCATGGTGATTATAGTTAACGATACTGTATTAGGTCCTTGAAACTTCCTAAGAGTAAATCTTAAATGTTTTTACCACACACACAAAGTGGTAGAAGGGACAGAAGTGGACCTTACTGTCATCCTTATCTCACAATATAGAAGTTTTTCAAATCATCACATCGCACACCTTAAACGCTTGCAATTTGATATGTCATTATATTTCAGCAAAACTGAAAAAAAAAAAAAAAAGAACTCCTATCGGTCTCTGGTTCTACAGTTTCAGCACCCTCCTTTCCCTGCCAAGTCTCCCTTCTAGTATTTCTGGAAAAGCCCAGAGGGTGTAACTCGGAATCCACGCCAGTCTCCCCACTTTGCTTTCTTTTCTTCTGCTCTGACCTTTGCCAGGTGGTATCATCGGTATCTACCTGGCCGTGCAAACTTTTTCACAGAGGTTGTCACATCTCCTTCTGGCACCATGATCTGAGAACACCCATTGTCATTTCCACTAGGATACTCAGGAGAATGCCTCCCTCCACTCATTTCCCCCTTGGCTTTACTGAGATATAATTAACATATAACATTGTGTAAGTTTAAGTTGTATAACATGTTGATTTGATACATTCATATATTGCAAAATAATTACCCCCGCGGCTATAGCTAACACTTTGATCACATCACGTAATTACCATATGCTTTCCTGTATAGTTCAGGTGAGAACATTTAAGATCTACTCTCTTAGCAGCTTTCAAGTATATAACACAGTATTGTTAGCTATAATCACCATACTGTACATTAGATCCTCAGAACTCATTCATCTTTGAACTGAAGTTTGTGCCCTTTGACCAACATCCCCTCACTTCTCTCAGCCCCCAGACATGGCAACCACCATTATACTCTCTATGAATTTGGCTTTTTTTAGATTTCACCATTAAGTGAGATCATACAGTATTTATCTTTCTCTGTTTGACTTAATTCACTTAGCATACTGCCCTCAAGGTCCATCCATATGCTCTCACAAATGCCTGTCTTTCTCATGACTGAACAGTAATCTATTGTATGTACACACACATCTTCTTTATCCGTTCATCTTTGGATGGACACTTAGCTGTTTCCATATCTTGGCTGTTGAGAATAATGGTGTGATAAATGTTCCTCCCCCGTCCACCTGTAGAAGTCTACTTGTTCAGCGGGTAGCAAAGCAGTTGCTTGTATGCTGTCTTATAGCGGTTTAGTTATGTTTATTTATAGTTCCTGTCATCCAGAATAGAGTTCAGAGGGCTAGGCCAGGAGACAGTTCCCCCAAACAGATACTGTTTTCAGAAGTGCCCCGACCTCTAAGGTAACTTGTGTTACTTGGAGTCCTTCTCTTCCAACGACTTCTATTCCAGGAGCTTCACCCAAACTCATGGGTCCCACTTGTCACCCTGACCCTTCTCCTGGTGGCAAGATGTCCNGATGTCTCACTTGTCACCCTGACCCTTCTCCTGGTGGCACCCCCAGCCTTTCCGCTCACTTCAAAATGTGGTAGTAATGGTTTTGAGCAGGAATTGGCCAACTATGGCCCCCGGGCCAGCAACAACACACAACCTGTTTTTGTACAAGCTTCCAGTTAAGAATATTTTCTACATTTTTAAATGATTGAAAAAGTAAAAAATAAAGATTATTTCATGACACATGAAAATTATATGAGATTCAAATTTCACGTCTACAAATAAAGTTTTATTGGAAAACAGCCACATTCATTTGTTCACGTATTGTCTATGGCTATTTTCCTGCTCTAGTTACAGAGTGGAGTGGTTGCAACAGAGACCAGATGGCCTGCAAAATCTAAAAATATATATGGGCCCCTTATAGCAACAGTTCACTGACTTCTGGTTTAGAGCATGGACCCTGGAGCCAGTCTGCTCAGGGTTCGAATTTCGTTCTGACACTAACTTATGATGTGGGCAATATCTTAGCATGTTCTGGGCCATGCTTTCCACATTTGTAAGGGGGAAGGATGAAAATAGTTTGATTTATCTCATTAGGTTGTGTAAGGATTAAGCAAGTTGATTTAGAATAGTGCCCGGCACAGGCCATGAATATTAATTATTATTGTTACACTACAGCTGGTGACCATGGAAAATCTATCTGGTGTTAAATAAAAATTCTAGATCGAATGTGTGTTTCTTAACTGACCATGAAGTAATAGGAAGACAAATCTGCTGACTATGACAGTCACTTAAACAATATAGTCACAGCGTCACTGTTACCAAGGGGCTGCAGAATGAAACTTCACTCTTGTCCCAAATAAAGGTCAAATTTAGGCATTTAATTTCCTGTTTTCCTACATCGTCCAGGAATCTCAGCAACCAAGTGTTTTTCTTTTGTTTATTTTATTTTGAAGAAGGTTGAATAAAACTTTCCATTTTTTAATGTTCCTCTATAGTAATTTTTCCATGTAAAATATAATTTTATATAGTTATATTATGGCATATACAATTTAATTATTTTTTACTTAAGCTTACATTATAATTTTTTCACATTGCTTCTTAGTTCCCACCATCTCTTGTTTTAAAGAGTTTAAGGAAGACAAATTTTCAAGTTCATATAGGAACTTTTCAAGATATATCTATAAACAAAGTTTTGAAAACTCAAGTGGTTTTCATTGCTTCTCACCTGAATATTGACCCAGTTTTCATCAGACTGATGACTTTGAATTGCTCATGTCATTGGTTTCTCCCAAAGGTGATCTTGAAGCATATTTCGATATTTGCAGCAACGAGCATTCTAGAAACAAACTAAAAGCTTTTTGCTGTGTTCATGAAGAGGGTGAAAGCGCTTCCCAAGCATAAATCTTGCAGCAATGGGGATGAGGATATGACTGGCATTAGAACACCGACCATAATTTCTCACTCATGAGAGAAACAGGACCTACAACGCCACATGGCAGAGGCCAGAACAGACCCAAAGACGCTTACCAGACAAATCATTTGGGGGGCAGAGAGTAGATAGTGATGTGAGTTTGTAGGGTATATTTAAAAAAAAAAAATTTACTCCTAGGGGTGTGGAGGTCAGTTCCTTTGTCCCATTTAGCTCATAGGTCCCAAATGACAATGCATCGCCTCTCGCCTGACCTACATACAACCACCTTGTCCTAAAGCATTTGCCCTTAGAAGACCTTAAAGTGGTGGTTATGGCCAATTACGTTTTTCCTCTTTTTTGGGGGGGGGCACATTCTAGCAGCTACATTGTAACTCATATGTAGGCTCAAAGAATGAGCCTTTTCTACTTAGAAAAAAAAAAGAGATGCTTTTTAAGCAGAATCCATAACTTCCTTCAGAGAAGCAATCAAGTCAGCCAATTTTGGCAAAATAAACCTGGTAATCAATGGAGGAAGTGAAGCTCTTGCCAGTTATCCTCACATCCATCTATTCTCTTAGGCATTGTAAGGGATAGCCACAATTTTCATGTCAAACTAGCCTCCAAATTCATGTCTCCTCATTTCTTTCTCCAAGGCACCTTCAAGCAGAGTATGCTAGCACATAAATATGTTTGTATTTGTGTAGGTTTTGGAGTCTGAATATCTCTGGTTGTGGGGTATGCTTACTGTTTCTTCTGAAAAGATATCAGAGGAAAGAGAAAGTGATATTTCTGGGAATCATGCTCTTATTCCACCCACCCATCTAGTTGACTCTCTAATTTTCAGCCTCATTTTAATAAAAGACATTGAGTAGCTCTGCGTTTATGATTTAAATGGACTTTCAAATTGGGATTTAACCATCTGATATAACAAAGTGGGCAGACTTCAGTCTTCAGAGGAAAAAGAATAAACAATACTGAAAGCTGTAATTAAAATTTTCCCTTTGCCTCCAACTCTCGTAATGCAACTATTGTCAAACTTGAAATATCCAGTGCCCAAATTCCCACCTCAAGTTTTGCAAAAAGTGGTAGGGGGTGGCAGCTGAAAACATTCCAGAAAAGGCAGCTGAAATGATTTTGGTAGAAATCCAG
>NC_048231.1:47820868-47825422 GCF_002007445.2 Ailuropoda melanoleuca
TCACGCCCAGGTGCATGGCACGAAGCCGCTGTGAATGACATCGTGTGAAAGCTGTATCCTTCTGATTCTCCGGGGTGACTTCTCGAGAAGTCCCTGAGACCGTCTCCGCCTGGTGCTACTACGACTTAAACACGTACACTGGCACTGTGTGGTACAGGGCCGATTTAGTAAAACCACCCCAAGCTCAGACCATTAGCTGCAGCAGATTTTTAAGTATTATTTTATTTTCATTGTCTTCCATTTTACTGTTATTTTCTACGTAAGACAAGTGACACTAGCTGACTATTTACAACAGAGATGTTCTAAAGGTTGTTTTAAAAATTTACTTAGCTTTCGGAAAAGCAAAAAGTTGACAAAATAATGGGAGCAGGGGTCGTGTGGATATGGCAAAAGGCCATGAGGCTGGAAATCCTCAGTAAAATGGAAAGAATATGGAAACGAAGTCAAAACATGGAGGTGCAAGCTCTCGGGTAGCTTTCCTTCTGAAAGCTAACAAGCCACAGACAGCTCTCCTGATCTTTCCAGCTAGAAGCATGGCCGTGTGATCCAGTTCTGACCAAATAGACGTAAGGGAAAATGGCTAGATGTCTAAGGAGGCTTTTGTTTTGCTGATAAAAACCACGCAGATGCAGCTTAGGGTGCTCCCTTCCCTTCCTCCTACCTGGAACAGAGATGTGATGCCTGGAGCCAAGGCAACCATCTTGAGACCAGGAGATCACAAGCACTACTTTAAGGATGGTGGCATGGAAAAGACCTTACCACAGCTGAGCCACTGAGCTAACTCTGAACCACGCTCCTCTGGATATTTTTTGTTGTTATGTAAAAAATAATAATGTACCTTGGAAGCGATCCTGAGTTCGGGTTTCCTTACACGTTGTTGTTATGTAAAAAATAATAATGTACCTTGGAAGCGATCCTGAGTTCGGGTTTCCTTACACGTAGGGTTTCCTAATGGACATAGGAGTTTGGTGTGAATTGGCTAAGTGGACAAGCATCTTCTAAGCCTTTGACAAGCCACTTCACCTCTTAAAGCTCAGTGTCTTCATGGGTAAAGTTCTGTGACAACCACCTCAAAGCATTCTTATGATTAAAGGAAATGCCCCACCTGTCGGTAGACTTGGCAGATAGTGGGTTTCTACCTTAATGCATGATAAATGAATAAGCAAATGGGCAAAGAGAATGTGAAGCCTGCTGGAGGTATTTGTGGGTTGGTGGGATTTTTCTTTTCTTTTCTTTTTTTTTTCCCCCAGGGCTGGAGAAATCTGAATTCTTTAAGATGCAAAGGAATAGTTCTCTACTGCAGGAATCTGAGAGATAGTGATTAGGGGAAGTCTCCCCTTACTCACTCTCAGACTGTGCCCGGTTTCAAGCTGGGGAGAGGGGAAGGAAGGGCAACTGGCTAAGAAGATGCTGTTCGCAAGGCCGGCCTCACATCCCGCACGAGCCTGTTGCCTACACAGGCCTTATTAACAGAGGAAGTGTCAAAGCAACATAAATGCCAAAGAGCATCCCCCAACAGGGTGCAAGAAACGCCTGTAGGGACTGCCAGGACCACACGCGGGTCCCCAAGGATGCCAACAGTCTCAAGTCTGTCTCTTGGGCTGTGGCACGGCACCCACCCATCTCATGCCCACCAGCCACTCTGTCCCTGTCACATGCGTGCCGTCCATGGCAGTGAACCTGCAGGGACAGCTGACATGCCCCCTCCCGGTTTTCCCAGAATAACTGTGCCTCCCACGCCCTTCAGGCAACCAACCGACTCCTCCTGCCCCTGGACCGGCTTCCCAGCACCCCCATAAACCTGTCCGGGCCTGGCACTGCCAGCCTCGGGGCCCAACAGGCAGGCCCCACTCCTGGCACAGAACCTGAGCCTCTGTGTAGCTGAAGACATACACCTGGCCCGACTACCAAGAAGACACCCCAACGAGCCGTTCCAAGTTCATTCAGTTGCTTGGTCCTCCAGCCTCCTGAGAGCTGGGCCTGGGAAAGCCTGGTATTAATAATTACCATCGTCCAAACGCTAACAGTCATTGAGCACTGATTTGGTGCCAGATGGCACCATGAATGCATTTCCCCACTTAATTCACCCTTCAAAGTGGCTTGTGGGATGAGGCCCCATTTGATGGATGAAGACAGCGAGGCCTCGGGAGGATGAGCAATTTGCCCAAGGGGTGGAGTCAGGATTTGAACTCAGGCGGCCTCACTCCCCACCCTACCCTGTTAATCCTTGCAGTGTCACCAGCTGCCGTGCTCTTAGGTGCCACCCGTGTGCTGGGCACTGTGCCAAGGGCTCTCCACACATAATTTTCGTCAATCCCTTCGAAGACCTCCTGGGGCCGATACTAGTGTTATCCCCATTTTACAGGTAAGGAAACTGAGGTTTCAAAGGCAAAGGGATGTGCTGAGGTCAACTGCAGAGTAAGGGAACAGACCTGGGACTGTACTCAGGCTGTCTGTCTCTGGAACAGGTAGGCTGTGCCAATGGATCATTCACCCCCACTGCCCGGCACTGGGCTGGCCCCGCTCACAGCAGGTTTCTAGGCAACACTGGGGGGCAGAACGCACTTGCCCTTGAAGCACAGTCTAATGGCAGAAGCAGACGTGGCCACAGACATTGAGGCGAGACTGAGATCCATGAGACAAAGAGCATACAGTAGACAAAATAATGCCCCCCAAGACATCCAGGCCCTAACCCCCAAAGCAATGAATCTGTTACCTTACCAGCACGAGGGACTTCACAGATGTGGCCAAATGAAGGCTCTTGAGATGGGGAAGGTCACCCTGGATTATCTGGATGGTTCCCGTGTCATCACAAGGGTCCCTGTAAGAGGGAGTCAAGAAGGTCATTGTCAGAGAGAGAATATGTGATGGAAAAAACAGATCGGCGAGTCTGGGAGGCTCCGTCGGTGAAGCGTCTGCCTGCAGCTCAGGTCACGATTCCAGGGTCCTAGGATCGAGCCCGGAATCGGGCTCCCTGCTCGGCACGGGAGTCTGCTTCTCCCTCTTCCTCTGGCCCTCCCCCTGCTCATGCTCTCTCTCTCACTCTCCAATAAATAAATAAAATCTTTAAAAAAACAAAAAAACCAGGTCAAGGTGATGCAGGGCCACAAGCCCAGGATGCAGGAGCTTCTGGAAGCTGGAAAAGGCAAGGCAAGAGCTTCCAGAATGCACCTCTGATGACCCATATTAGACTTCTGACCTCCAGAACTGCAAGGTAATAAACTTGTTGCAGCCACTGAACTGTGGTCATCTGTTACAGTGGTCATAGGAAACTCATACAGGGCTCAACTTGGCTGAGGAGAAAGGGAGGGGAAGGCTTCCTGGAGGAGGCAGCGTGCAGCCAAGCAGCTGCCTGAATAACCCCGAAGCTCAGGCCTCCGTGAAGTTCTTTGGGTTGTTCCTAGGTCTACGCTTGCCGTGCGGCTACCAACGTTAACGTTTCCTTTTCTTTTTTCCTCCAGATTTTATTTATTTATTTGTTAGAGAGAGAGAGAGGGAGAGCACAAGCAGGGGGAGCAGCGGGCAGAGGGAGCCCGCTGAGCAGAGGGCCCAACGCGGGGCTCCATCCCAGGACCCTGAGATCATGACCTGAGCTGAAGGCAGATGCGTACCAGACTGAGTCACGCAGGTGCCCCTAACATTTACATTTCAATTAATTAAAATTAAATACAATCTCAGTTTCAGTTGCACTAGGCCTGTTCTAAGTGCTCAACAGGCTGGGGAGACCAGGGACCTTAGTGGATGGCATGGAAAGTTCTACTGGACAGCGCCGTACAATCCCGACAACCAGTTGTGTCAACTGAGGCTCGGAGAGGGTGAGTCCCACGGGCAAGCTGGCACTCAGTCCCCAGAGCTAACTTCATCCTCAGCCTTGTGTCCACGACTGACTGACTGCCCCCGCCCCAGGCCCGACCTTTTTTTAAATGAACCACAAATCACCCACCCACCTGTTGTGAGGAGTTGTGAGCTTTAGCGTCGCTGAGAATAGTTTATTCTGACCTCCTTGTTGCTCGGCCTTAAACGCAGGGTGCGCCACAAGGAGGGAGGAGGGGAGGCCTCGGTTAATCAAAGGTTCTTCCTCACGGAGGCTCTGGGGAATGAAGTGACTCATTACAGGCCCAGAGCAGTTGTGGTTTAGACTGAGGAATGCCACACGTTTGGGTGATCGACCACGGGGCCCCTCGATCCCCCAGATCCATCCCCTTTATTCACTGGTATACGGGGCTCTAAGAAAATCTCTATCAATGGGGCTAGAATGACCAGATAAAGACGTTAGGGTAACACGGTTCCATTTCTAAGGTAACGTCTGCCACTTACAAGGAAATCTCAAGGAGTCACTGAGTGACATACATAACAAGTTATAATGAGTACAATCAACTCTTTCACACTTCCAGCTCAAGAGTTTCAGAGAAACTCTTCTTACTTAGTTACAATTTCTACGTTTCATACAATGAGAATAACAATGCGGTAGTTTCTCTTTACTGACCGTGGCTGGATCCCTGGGAAACACTCCACAGACACACGCTCACTTCTCCCAGCAACCTCTGGGGCAGG
>NC_048231.1:47826309-47860130 GCF_002007445.2 Ailuropoda melanoleuca
GGCGACATGCAAACCATGGGGAAATATCACAGACATTAGTGCGAGCCAAACAAGCAGCAGCCGAAAGGGTACGTGTCCAAGTTCGCACTTAGGTGAAGTTCAAGAAATACGCAAAACCTCGCCATGGCGATTGAAGGGAGACTAAAAGGGGATATAAGGGGGCGCTCTGGGGGCCTAGAAAGGTTCTCTATGTTGACAGGAGTGGTGGTTACAAGTTATAAACGTATGTAAACATGTATCCAGTCTATACTTGGGGTGTTGGGTACTATACCTCAGTTATGCCTAAGGAAACAAAGCCTAAAACTTCCAGGGGCCTGCAGGGGCTCACCAAATAACACCACACCCCTCACCACAGCTCTGTTCGATCTGCTCCTGTACACGCCCTGGGGCTTCATCTCTTGCCAGCTCCTCCCCACCTTCTCTCCTGGCTCCACACTTATTCATCCTAGAAACAGTTTGCTTTGGCAACGGAGGGACTCAGGATCTAGAAAGAAATCCACTCTCCAAAGGGAAAGAGACCTGTGGGGATTTACCAATCACCTTCCCTTCTTCCTGAGTGATGTCAGTACCCGTGTATGCTAACAGAGCAACAGCTCCCTGGTGAGATGCCTCTTCCTCCAGGAAGCCTTCCCTGAACCCCCCACCCCCGCCCCAGGTAGGATTCCCATAACTCTCCTTCTTTGTAACACTGACCCCTCTGTTAAGCCTGTTTATTTGTCTGTTTGCCCCCTGGGGGCTGAGGTCCATCTGTTGTGCTCCCTTTTTGATCCCCAGAGCCTAACAAGGTGCCTGGCACTAACGGGTACATGATGAATATATGCTGAAACACATGGATGCTGGAATGAGAAAATGAGCGGTTTGAGGGAGGATAAGAATGGGATGGAGTAAATAGTGATCCTGTGCACACCTCGGTGTACAGAAGGTAAAATTTGGGCCCAGAGAGGGTAAGCGGCTTACATAAAGGCACACAGCCAGTGAGGGGCAAATCCAGCATAGAACGTTCAGGAGATATTGTTGCACCCTCCTGTTACCAGAGCCCCTCTTCTGGAGCTGCACCCTTCCCTCACCTACTAGAAAGGGAGTCTGCTAACAGTTCCCAGGTACACCCTTTTCCAGGAGAGCCGTCCTCCAACAGGATGGCCCATGACCCCACCCCTGCCAGTAAGCCCCCCACAAACCAGGGCATCCAAGAGCCAATGACAGACTTAGATGGGACACACAAGGCTGCTTACCCTTGCCTCCAGGCAGGATTTGTTCTGTGGCTCCAGAGCTCCCTGGGGAATCAGGCTAAATCCAAACCTGGTTGAGATCACACCCCTTCCTCTGCCCCCTCCTGCTTCGCTCACTCCCCCTTCCAAGAGCTCAGCCCCAGTCAATTTCTTCCTCAATGCACATCTCGGGCTCTGCTTCTTGGGACCCCTATCTGAGCCAGATCCCAAGGCTCTGCCTGGGGTCCAGGACGAGTCATTATAATGAATAACCATGCCAGAGATGATCTCCGGACATGTGGGGAGCGCAGCCGTAAAAAGAGGCGCCATCCATAAGGGTGTGTGTGTGTGTGTGTGTGTGTGTGTGTACGTGCACGCGCACATGAGAGTGTGGGGGGAGGCTCTGCCCTCTGCTCCCAAAGCCCTTTATTCTTATATTTAGAAGATGCACAGAAGGACCCCATCCAAACATCCTTGCTTTCCAGCCACCAAGAGCAAAGCTCTAAAATATCCTGGAGTCCGGAGAGTGCCCTCCACCAAGATATCCTGCCCAAACATCAGCTTCTAGAACAGCCACCTGGGCTGGGGTGGGGGCCGGTTCCCCAGGAGTCATTGTGAGCCCCTCCCCCGAAGGCAACTTCCCGGGCTAGGTTACAGAAAACACTGTACCATCTCCTAAATTTGGATAAACACCACCTGCTCTCAGTTCTCCCAGACCCTACTTTGCCCAGCGTAATCACCAGTTATTAAGAGCTCAGAGGACGCCGTGTTTGGGGCATAGCATGTAGGACTGGCGGCCGGGAGCTCCCGGCCTCCTTGCCCTGTCTGTGGCCTTCTGTACGACCGTTCAGAGCGTGGACTTCCAGAATCAACCAGCTCGGCGTCCGAACACATCTCAGACTCTACTAGCTGTGTGACCCTGGGCCAGTTGCTCCACCTCTCTGAGCCTCGGCTTCCTCAGCTATAAAATGCAACCAAGGGTATGTACTCCACAAGCTTTTGTGAGGATTCTTTGAGATCACACGTGCAAAGTACCGAGCACGACGTCTGTGGTCACGCATGTCGATCACTGTCCTCATCCACAGTATTATAATTACTCATTTAGACTGGGATGAGGTGGGAGGCTGCGGAACTAGACCACTGGACTTCTACACAGGTGCAGGAAAGCAGCGGGAAGCAGGAGGAGGGACAGGCTTTGTGAACGTCGTGAACAATACAAGGAAGCAAAGACACCTGGGAAGTGTATACAGCAGGCACTCAGTATACAGGCACTCTTATCATACAGCAGAAGGTGAACCCAAGAAAAGGACCTCTCTGGGTCAAAGATCCTTTTATGTCCAAAGCGGCAACTTTGTGCAAACAGCCCCAGGCCTGCGGCAGAAGCAAGAACCGGTAACCTCCCCCATCACAGCCTCTGAGCATACGCTGTGCTTCCCCTGAGCCAGTCGCCCTCTGGCCATGTGGTGCCTGTCAGCCACCAAGGGAAGAGCTTGTCCCATCACAGCAGATGCTCTCGGAGCCTCACCCAAATCCGCTCGGTGCAGGTGGACAACTTTCTACCAGTCGCGTGACAACGAGGGGTGTGCTCGACAGTCTCTCCTAGGTTCCCAGCTGCCCCCAGGGGTAACCTCCTCATTAGCATACCCTAATTGTGTACCATCACCCAATTCAGCCACTTGCCCTTGCACCCGACTCAGGCTTTGCTTCTGGGAGAGCCCACATTCCTGGAATCTGACTCCTAAGAGATGGGACCTGCTCAGAACACCCGTTCTCCCCTAGGGCATCTGACAGGATGGTGAGACATACCCCATTGTGAAATGGGTACACAGGCCCTGACTGCCTACCAAGACCACGTGAATTCTACTATTTGTACTGGCTGACTTTTTAAAAGTTGCTCTTTCACAATTTCTTCAAAAAATGTACTGACCGAGACCCATTGCTTGGGGATGGGGCCACAGTGAAGAACGCAAAAGTCGGGGTCAACTGTTTACACGGGGTTTAGAGTTGGGAAGTAAAAAGGACAGGGAACGGAGAAGCCAACAGCCAAGGACAAAGATGGCAGCATGTGACAAGGGAGGTGATGGGAATAAGGTCTCTGATGCCAATCACAGTTGGGTCCCATGGACTAGGTGGTCAAGGAAGGCTTCCTGGAGGAGGTGACATTTCAGCTGCATGATCTAAAGGATCAGAGGGAGCCAGCCAAGGGAAGACCAAGAGGTCCAGAGTCAGAAAAGAGCTCAGGAACAGAAATTTCTGCTAGCGGGGCTAGGGCAGAGTGGAGGAAAGTGGCACGGCCTGAGTCAGGAGAAGTGGGTGTGAGCAGATCTTGTAAGGCTCTGAGCCCGCCAGGAGAGTGCATTTGGGGCTCTCACAGAATCACCTTCCTCTCCCTGCCTCCCCTGCATTCTGATCTGCCCTCTTGAGTGGGAAAGGGTGGAGTTACCTCCCGCCTGCCAGGAACCTCCCCAAGTCCCCCAGTCCTGGGGGAGGGCGTCTCGTATGTCACATCCTCCATCCTGGGTGTCCAGGTGAGAACTGCTGGCTTCAAGGCAGGGAGAGGGAGAGGCGGGGAGAGCCACTTCGAGATCGGCCCCTGGCAAGGGGGTCACCCTAGTAGGAGGGAGAGCTGCCCAGAGCAGCTCACAGCACACACACTGGAATTCAAACCCTGCCTTTGTGAACTTGGCCCAGCTTCTTGTCTTCCGGAGCCTCGGCTTCCTCACCTGTCACATGGGCTCATAATCCTATCTACTTCCAAAAGCAGCTGAGAGATTTGCTAAGAACATACGTGTAAAAGTGCTCGGACCGTTTACGCACTGTCCCACGTTTACTGATCTCCCACTATGCACCAGGCACGGTACGTGGAGCCAAGACACAGCTGTGAACAAGACAGGGCCAGCCTGGGCGCAGCAGGGGAGACACAAGTCAGGAATTCCAACGATTAGATTCTCTGAGTGCACAGTTAGGGGCACCCCTCACTCTGAGACCCTGTCCCCCGCTAAAAGCCCAGAGCTTACAGCCACGACACCAACCCTGCAGGCTAAGACTTCTGCCTCCCGGCAGAGACCCGAGCACGGGCATCCTTAGCAAGTCCAGATCTTTAGGGGACCCCCTCCGTGGCGTCAGGGTCCCAGGCCTGGCCCCTGCCCCCACCCCAATGGCAATATCCCTAAACCCCAAAGACGGCCTCCGGGGAGATTAGCGGCGGGCGCGGTCAGTTATGCCAAGGGCGGTGTCTTCCAGCGCGGGCATGAATCACGTCCTGCCTGCTCTGGAGACAGGGAGGGCCCACCAGACACAGGGCTAGAAACACTGATGCGACGTGGCCAGGCCAAGCAGGGGACGAGAGGAGATGGAAGCGGGCGAGAGGGGGCAGGGCAGACCTGGGTCCCGACCTCCACACACTGGTGGAAGGAACAACCCCACCGCCCGGCTGACTGTACTTGTCCCCAGCTCTGACGTCAGCTCCGGACAGAGGCTACCTCCTGGACTCCTCACCATTACCCAGCGACTACAGGTGACTTTTGAGAAAGCAGGAAGCTGAGGCTTACAGAGATTAATGGCCTTGTCCAAGTTCATGCATCTTGCCAAATTCCAGAGGCCAAAAGGCTGAATCACTGGCAGGATAAAGAGAGGGGTCGATCCTGAAAACAGAGCGATGCGTCCCCAAAGCCAGCCTGAGAGGCAGGCGCTGCCTGGGCCAGCACTGCAGCAAGGCGGTGTGACCGAGTGGCCAAGGGGAGGCTTGTGGTCTTGGCTTGTGACTTCGGCTGTGTGTCCTGAACCTCAGTTTCCCCACCTGGGCAAAAAAAGGGCCCAGCACGGTGCCTGGTAGAGCCACTAAGCCCTGGGTCCTTCCCACAGGTGAGGAGGGAAGATGTGGCCTCCAGGCTATCACAGAAGTCTGAGGCCAGCACACCCGAAGCTGACCCCAGCAAGTCCAGGTCACCACAGGGCCACCACTACTCCACCCCTCAAGGAAGGGCAAGGCCAGGGTGTGAGCCAGCGCCGCTGAGCCACGCCTGCTGACGCCAGGGGCGGCCGTTCACCCTGGGGCCGGGCTGGATGCAGCAGTCCTGCAGGCTAAGCCCGATGCGCCCACCCCAGGGCTGCTGCTGGCGTGTGCACCTGCCCAACACACGTGAACGGGTGGGCAAGGAACACATTTCCAGGTGGCTGGACGGCTACCAGATGCATGTGTATGTCTGGAACCAGGCTGTGTGTGGGAGGCCTGGGGCCAAGGCTGCTTTGAGAGCAAGCACTGGAAAGGTTCACTGGTCAGCTCGGCCTGGGAAGGCGGGGAGAGGCAGATCTGTGAGTCCTGATGAGTGTGCAGGTGGGGGAGGGAGGAGGTACTAGTGTGACTGAGGGACAGGGGGCAGGTGGGGGAGGGGCAGTCATGGGGGCGTGCCAGCTAAGTATGCAGCTGTGGGCCTGAGTGTGTGTCTGTGTTCATGTGTGTGGGTGTGGTCATGTGATGGGGCAGGGCTGCAGTTAACAGCATGGACTCTAGAACCATCCTGCCTGGGTTTATATCCTGTGTGGTCCTGGGCAAATTACGATACCTCTCTGAGCCTAGCTGCCTCATGTGTAATACCAGCATGGTAACAGCACCGCTGAGGATGAAATGAGTCTATTCCTGAAAAGCACTAGCCCAGTGCTTGGTACATGCGACACGTTCAATCACAAGCACCTCTTACTATTATTGAGGTGACAATGACATCTGGGGGTCTCCATGGTAACCGCCATGATCATGCGGGTCCATATGTGTGTAGTATGTCAAGGGAGGATCGGATGGGGTGTCATGTGTCTGTGGGGGTCACCTTCATCTTTACCTTATGCTCTGGGAGCCAAAATAAAAATGTATTTCCTACCCCTATCATAAAATGTATTCATCCCCAATTCAACCAATTAAGACTCCATTCAAAGAGAAAAAACCCAAGACATGTATCAATACAAACTGAGAGCAAAAGAAGCAGATCAAGAAGGTCCAACAGAGAGCACAACAGCAGGAACAGCCTATGCAAAGGTCCTGAGGCAGGAAAAGGGTCCCCCGGGGGAACTGAAAGTTCACAGCACCCCAGGGTCAGAGAGTACCAGATGCATGAGGCGCTAGAGATGGACCAAGAAATGCGAAATAATCTAAATGTACCGCCACTGGGGATGGGTTAAGAAGACTACAATATTCTAGCTCCAGCAATTTTACGCACTCGTCCCAAATGAAGTTTACAGACACCGGTGATGGGAGAAACCAGTTCATGGCATGACGGTAATTGAAAAATAGAAAACTGCTAAAGCTGCATAGATCTGGGGTTTTGAGAAAAAATAACAGTAATTATAACCAGCACGATCCATTTATGAGAGAAACAAATGCACCCTCAAAAACACAAAAATCCCCCTGCCAAAATGTCAGGGTGCTTGTCCAATGGGGATGGGCTCCTGGATGACATTTCTTCTTTCTGCTGTTTGGCATTTACAATGTTCAAACCCCCCAAGTTTTTTAACGTTTAGCAAAGAGTGAGAAAAGTTCCCTGCCATCTCCTGCCCAGATCCCAAAACCCCAACGAGGTTTCTGGAGCTGTGTTTTTCTGAGGACAGCCCTTTTCTTGTTCAAATCTCAAATAAACAAAAGCCGGTTTGGCAGAGGGCCCTGGCGGGTGGTCATGCACCCCGCACACCCTCCCAGCACCAACACTGCAGCTAAGACAACAGCAAGGGTTTTCACAGAGGGCCCCTGGACAGAGGGGGGTTCTGGAACTCTTTCTAAGCCTCAGGAACTCGTCCCGAATAGTTTCTTCTCCACCCAGGGACCCTCCCTTTCCTGTGGCTCAGGGTCAGCCCTCCTCCCACACTCTTGCCTTGGGCCAGTGAGTCCCCCAAGAGCCCTGACCAGCCCTGAATTCCTGGGGCCTGGAAGCCTAGAATCTTCCATCTTAAAGACCACACAGTCCAAGTTCCAAGGAGACTGAGCTTGGAGAGGGGATGTGAGTTGCCCAGGGACATCCAGGAAGCTGGACCTCCTCACCAGGATCATTCATCTAACAAATATGCATTAATTAAGCACCTACTATGTGCTGAACGCTGTTCTAATGACCAGGGATATAGACACAGGGTTATGTGATAAGATTCAGGGGTTGGGGGAGTAACTCTAGCCTGGGGTGGCATTGTGGGGGGGGGGGGGGAAATGANNNNGGGGGGGGGGGGTAATGAGAAGGACTCTATGAGGAGGTGACAACTGAGCTGAGACCTAAATAAGCCTGCCATGCAAACAGCCTGGGAAAGAGTGTTCCAGAAAGAAGGCCTGGGAGGCAAGGCCAAGTAAGAAAGGTCAATTTGAAAAGCAGTGGGAGCTGTGTTAGGTACAGCCTTTCCAGAAAGGAGCATGGGTCCACTCCTACGTGGGACAGGAAGTAGCTAGAGGCGTTTAGTGACTTCTTCTAGAAGTTCCCTCAGGTCACCCAGTGGAGAATAAACTGTGGAGGGCAAGAGTGGAGGCTGGGAACCAAAGAGGAGTGGCCCGCCGCCTCCTGGGCGGGAGATGGAGCTGGTCTGGACCCAGTAGGTGACAGGGGGATGAAGAGGAAAGACAGTGTGACTTGAGACCATCCACATATGAGGGAGGAAAGCATGAACCCCCCCGCCCCAACATGAAGCCAGGGGGAGTCAGAGCCAAAGGGACCCCAGAAAAACATCAATTCAAACCCCCGACAATGCAGAGCGGTAAGCACACTGGGCCTACTAATCCAACACCAGCTCAAAGGGCAGGGAGTCAGAGAGATCTGGGTTCAAATCCCAATTCTACACTTACTAGTTGCATGGCCTTATAAGTCAATTCCCCTCCCCGAGCCTCAGTTTTCCTGCCTGTGGAATGGGGAGAATGATGCCAAATCCAGCCAGACCCGGAAGGCCCCAGCACAGTACCCAGTGCACAGTGGCTCCCTTTCCCTTTATTTCTCTCTTCCCGTGTGATGCCCCCCACAATGCTCACCTGACTTAAATCGCCCTGAAGATCAGTTTTGAAGAATTGCCGTGAACAGTGACTTTCTTCCGAAAGGAACACAGGAAGCAGAAATGGGAATCCTTTCCACTGAGGGGGTTTGGAACAGAGATGCCCTAAAAATAACAGGCGTGCTCCCAGTTCTGGGACTGGAGCTGAGGTGGGGTGGTCTCAACTGTCCTGGGACCTGCAGACAGAGCCGGGCTGGGCAGGGTGGGGCCAGCTGTGCATACCCTTCTCCCGCCCTGGGCGAGCAGAGCAAAGACTAACACGACTTCGGGTTCAGATCCAGGCTCAGCTTCAGAAAAATCACTCTCCCGCCCCTGTGCCTCAGTTTCCCCACGCATAAAGCAGAGAGCAGGAGCCCAGCCCTGCAGGAGTCTGGAAGCTCAGCTGTCAGGGAATGCCCGCATAGGCCGGGGGCACAGGACGCACGTTCTCAGGACCTCAGTGATGGCTGCAGATAATAACCACGAGCTAATCCCTGGGAGCAGGCTCCCCAGTGCCGTACACGGTTAGAAAGCACCTCTGTGGAGGGACTTACATTAAAGATCTTGAGAGGCGAGCCAGAGCCTGGATTATCTGGGTGGGCCCTAAATGCAATCACGTGTTTCCTTTTAAGAGGGAAGCCGAGGGAGACCTGCCTAAGGGAGAGGCCAAATGACAGCCTCAGCAGAGAGACGCTGCTGGCTCTGAAGCTGGAGGAAGGCCTGGGGAGGCGGCAGCTTCTAGAAGCTGGAACGGGCAAGGAAATGGATGCCCCCCCCTCCCCACAGAGCCTCTGGCGGTGGCCGATTTCTGCTCAGGGAAACTGACCGTGAACTTCTGACCTCCAGAAGGACAGAAGAAACTCCTGCTGTTTGAAGCCACGGTTCGTGGAGGTTTGTTACAACAGCCACAGGAAACCAACACAGAGGCCTTCCCAACATGCCAAGCCAGGAGGACTGGATCAATGTTTATAGGCAGATGCCGTGCTGGACTAAATTAGGATTTCTGCAGGTGGTGCCCAGACGCGGGCAGATTTTAAGAACTCCCAGAGACATGTCAGGGTTCATCCCGGGGTGAGAAGCAAGAGTCTGGAAGCTGGAGGGCTCAAAGTTAGAGCTAGCCACCTCATACGCAGGCTCCCCGTGCCCCTTCCTGGAACCGTGGCCACCTGTCACTCACGTGCCTCCCGCCAAGACCCAGAGCACTTGAGGGCAGGGGTCCCCCTTGTCACCCTTCACTCATCATGACCAGGCAACAGCCACGGCACCTGCCCCACGCCAAGCCCCGTGGATACAGAAGTGAACAAGACACGGGCCCAACACAGAACAAGGAGGAAGGATGGCAGCAAGCTCTAAAGCATAGGTCTCCAGCGAGGTCTACCTGGCGGCTGCGGGAGACCAGAGGAGGGAGGACCAGAAGCTGCTGGAGGAAAGTTACTGCAGGGGAGACACCTGAGCTGGGTCTGGAAGTAGACACAAAATCCCGGGGCAGTGGTGCCCCATGGGCCACGTTGTAGCTCCAACAGCTTCCAAAAGCCCTAAAGTCTCTGCCCGAAGGCGTCCCCCTACCCCGGGGGCCGGGGTGCCAGACAGGCCAGAAGTGGCCAGGAGCTAACCCCCCAGAAGCAGCCTCCAGCCAGCGATGGAGAGAAGCTGGTGTATATATACCCAGCTCCCCTGCACCCTCGGGGTGATGACTCGGTGCCCATTCGACAGGGTCCCCAGAGGTCCCCAATGGGGCAGAGGCCCTGTTGCCCACAGAGGTGACCTGTTTATGAACATACCCAGCAGTGGCCTCTTTCCCTTCCCTGTCTGGCTTCCCCAGTCCGTGGGCAGACTTTCCTGGCACCACCTCCCACACAAAGTATGGGATCCCCGTGTGTGGGTCTGCTCTGGGGAAGCCCACAGCCAAGCAGGTGACGTATTCCACGCAGAAGACAAAAAAGTGAGGAGAGGCCATGCATGAGAGAAAGATGTCACCGTGATCACCCACACCCCCACTGCCACCACCACTGCCACCCCTCACGTGTCAGGCGCTGCCTTCAGCAAAACACCTCTTGCGTATGACCTCGTCCTCTCGTTAATAACGGAAGGTGCTATTACCATCTTCTTTTACTTTTAAACAGGGAAAGTGAGCTCAGAGAGGGAAAGTCTTAAAAACCTAAAATGGCCTCACCACTCTCCCCTTCGCTCATTAGGCTTCAGCCACACACGCTTTCCTGTTTGTTGTACACGCGACCACCCGCCTTCCCCCGGAAACTTCCTACCTCAGGACCTTTGCCCCTGCTGTTCCCACAACCTGCAGCAAAGGGCTGCCTCTTCCCCCACCTTCAATTCTCTGCTTAAAAATCTGAACGATGTTTAGATCATTGGAAAAAAAAATTGAAAGAATAATACTTCGCGACACATAAAAATTCTAAGGAAATCAAATTTCAGTGTCCATCAAGAAAACGTGAGTGGAGCACTCCCCCGGTTACATATTGTCCCTGGCTGCTTGGGCAATAAACGGCAGTCAGTTGTGATGGGGCTCTTATGGTCCAAAAAGCCGAAAATATTTACTATCTGGTCCTTTACAAGAGAAGCTGGTCGACCCCTGCCCTAGGGTGTGGAGGGCCTTGTCTGCTATTCCCACGGATGAGTCCCTGGGGGCTGAAAAGGGCTAGGCCCAAGCAGGTGCACAAAGAAGGACTGGAAGATTAACATAAGGCCCCACCCCCAGGAGGGAGTTGAACATCACCTCGGATTGCAATGGGTGGATGAACAAATGAAGGAACAATGAATGAATGAATATATGCACCTCAGTAGGAAGCCACAGGCATCACCCCTGTGGCCCAAGGTCCCTCCATGGAGTTGCAAACCAGAGTCTGATATCCCCTGGGTGGGCGTCCCTCCAACAGCACCAGCCTGGCCTTGACATTCTGTGGGCCCAGAACTCTAAAGAGAGGACGTGATTCATTCCACAGAGCCTTTCACCAGGAGAGGAAGGAAACCAGCCCTCAGATCCGGAACCAAATTTAACTTCTCTGCTCCACACCCCCCATCCCCAAACACGCAAACACGCAGAGCATCTCTCCACCTTGCTGGGGAAGGGGTCCATCTCAGCAGCCAGGGTGGGGGAGGGCATCGGCAATGACTGGCTCAGCTCTCTCCCGAAGGAGGACCCCACCACTCTCTCAAAACACAGTTGGAGAAAACTCTTCAAGGGAAAGAGGGTATTCCAGAGTAATTCCTCCCTCCTCCCTGCTCTCAGCACCAAGACAAAGGGGGAGCTAAAAAAACAACAAGAGACTAAGCAGGAAACAAGGGCCTTGCCCTGCACTGGAGATTTTAGGTCCAGCAAATAAGCATCCTTATTTGCATCCTGGGTACCTGGGAGACAGGCCTGATTTATGTTTCACGTCCCACTGGGGGGAAATTGATATGTTCACTCTGTGGAATGTTACATCTGAAATAGGTACATATTTTTATTTCCCAAGAAAAAGAAAGTCCTTTCCCATGCCAATATACATCCCCAGAGTCAGAGAAACATCAGCTCAGAGGTTCTGGAATGGTCACAATTATCCTGCCATGCCCTTTGGGCCTTGGCCCGCGATTTTATCACGACCCTCCCAATTCTCTCTGGTGAGCACGTCAGTGTTTACTGTTCTTCGCCCGCTTTTTCTCCTCCGGAGCTCGGTTCTGAGTGGGGAGGGTCAGAGCAGCTTACAGATACAAGGGAATTAATTCCACACTCACTAAGTTGCTGAGGCTACCTTATCCCCAGCCCGCAGCTAACTGGGCAGGTAACGCAGCGCAGGCAGGAGTGCATGTATAAAAGCAATGCTCCCTGTTCCGGGGCCTGTCGCCTGCCCCGGAATCCCAGCTGTCTTTCAAGGACCAAGGACCATCGCATGCAAGTGTGGTGAGCATTCAGGAGACAGAAGACACTGGCAAGGACCCTGAGTGCTCTTCGCCCTAGCTGTGTGACCCTGGAAAATCTGCTTGCCCTCTCTGAGTCTCTGTTGCCTCAGGGAGTATTAGTCCTGCCCTACTTACCTGCCAGAAGGTAAATGTGCTGGGGGGGCGGGTAAACCTTAAAGCACGCACTCTGTCACGCCGTGCACCTTCCCAGGCTGAAGTGAGACGACCTTTTTCCAAAAGAGAATCCGATCCTATCATGCCCCCTGCCTGGATCTTCTTCGGAGGGGCTCAGAATTAAATCCATCCCTTTCCATGGCTCTGTGCCTGGTCCCCCAGTCTCTCTGCCCTCAGCCCTCAACACTCCCCTCGCTACTCTGTTCCTGCCACAATGGCCCCTGCTGTATTGGCATGGGAAAGCCTTCGCACATGCTGTTCCCTCAGCCTGGAAGGGTGCTCTCTCCTCACCCCCTCACCCCCGCCAAACACACATCCTTTAGGTCTCAGTCTTGATGGCCCTTCATCAGTGTGGCGGTTGAACAGTGAGTGTCCCCCCAAAATTCATGACCTCCTGGAAACTTAGAAGATGACCTTATTTGGTCTGTGCAGATATAATTAATTCTTACTGAGGTCACACTGGATTTGGGGGAGGGGGCTAATCCAATGACGGGTGTCCTTTGAAGAAAAGAAGAGACAGATATACAGATAGGAGCCAAGATACCCCGAGAATTGCTAGAAGCCACCAGAAGAGTGAAGAAAGAAGGGTCCTCCCCTAGAGCCTTGCAGGGAGGATAGCCCTGCCAACACCTTGATTTCGGACTTCTAGCCTGCAGAGTGTGAGAGAATAAATGTCTTTGGAGCCACCCAGATTGTGATGACTTGTTACTCGGAGAAGCCGGAGCCAAGCCCTCAGAGAAACCACCTCCACCAGACTTCCTTCAAAGCACCCTGCTCCACCCCCCTCCCCCCTGCGAGGTTCTGCCCCCGCTTCTTCAACCCATGAACTCCCAGAGAGAAGGGATCCTGCCTGCCAGCTTTCCTGCAGCGAACAGCTTGGATCCTGGCCCACAGCAGTCATCCAGTGGCACTTCCCAAATGAATTCATTTGACAGACGCACCACGGGAGCTCAGAGGTCAAGGGGCTCACCCAAGGTCACACTCCAAGAAGAGGCAGGGACCAGCACCCAGACCACTGGCCTCCACTCCCGGGATCCGAGGAGCCAGGACACTGATGCCCACCCCACGGGGACTAGGGCCCCGCAGGAGAGGTTTCCTCTCCCTCCTGACTCCCAGCGGCCAGGCCCGTGCCCTCTGGGCCCTGCGCCTGACCGAGGGCCTGACCTTGGCAGGGACCTGTCTCAGCTCAGTGAGCCTGTATATAAATGTTCTGAACCTCTGTGGTTCTGGGGCCACCGTGGGGCAAGGGAGGCCCCAGATTCGGGCTGCCCCGACTCCCACTGGGACCTCCACTCGCTGTCACGCCCCAGGCTCCTACCTCACACCCTCAGTGCCTGACTCGGCATTTATGAAGCCTGACAGGCACACAGTCCTGGGCTGGATGTGACACGGCACTGACTCATGGAAGAAAAGTAGGTCCGGCCAGGAGAAAGCCTCTACTGGGTCTCGGCTATACTTAATGCTGGTGGGACACTTGCTCATCGCCACTTTCAGTGCAAGGCCTCCAGCTCCAAACCCATCAGGATGACAACATGTGTGCAGTTGGAACCACGACACAGTTTGGTCTCCTTTGTTTATATTCTTTTTTAAAAATTTTATTTATTTTAGGGGGGTGAGAGGGAGAGAGAGAGCATGAGCGAGCAGGAGCAGGAAGGGCAGAGGGGGAGGGAGAATCTCAAGCAGACTCTGGACTGGCACAGAGCCCGATGCAGGCCTTGATCTCACAACCCTGAGGTCACGACCTGAGTGGAAACCAGGAGTCGGAGGCTTAACTGATTGAGCCACCCAGGCGACCCTCCTTTGTATTCTTTTTTTTTTTTTTAAGATTTTTTTAATTTATTTGACAGAGAGAGACACAGCGAGAGAGGGAACACAAGCAGGGGGAGTGGGAGAGAAAGAAGCAGGCTTCCCAGCAGAGCAGGGAGCCGGATGCGGGGCTTGATCCCAGGACCCTGGGATCACGCCCTGAGCCGAAGGCAGACACTTGGCGACTGAGCCACCCAGGCAGCCCACTCCTTTGTTTGTATTCTTAAAGCAAACTACTGATGGCCAGAGATGCTGGTTTTCTCCATTTATAATAATGATACAAATATTAATAATATTCTGTACTATGAAAATATTAGGCAACTAATAACATTGGAGGCAAACAGACATGGCAAAATCAGGACAGTGTGTGAATGACAGAGCTTGAGGGCCTCTGTATTCACTCACCCACCCATGCACTCACTCGCTCAAGCAAAGATGCAGACCATACACACACACACACACACACACACACACACACACACACACACACGTCCCTTGGGTAGTTCTGGGATAAATCCCTTAGCTCTAGCCAGAGCCAAATAATATGTTATAGGGCCAGGTACCCTCAAGAATCACCTGGGTGGGGTGATTTCTTTCTATCGGGGGATTTCTTTCTTTTTTTGTTTTTGAGCAGGGAGCCCAATGCCGGGCTCAATCCCAGAACCCTGGGATCATGACCTGCGCCAAAGGCAGACGCTTAACCGCTGAGCCACCCAGGCGCCCTGGGATTCCTTTTTTATTACAGATACTCAGGCTCCATCCCAGACCTACTGAGTGTGGGCCTCCAGAGGGTGAAGCCAGCAGCATCCGGATTTTTTCAAGCTTCCTGGGGGGTTTCTTCAGAGCAGCCAAGCTCCGGGGACTCAGTTGCTGCTTCTTCCCCAGTGAGCCGGGGGCTGGGTCCACGGTGTCTGGAAAGCATCCTGGGAGAATTAGGACCCAGGCCTTACACATTTCTCCCCAAAACGACACATGCCAGGGCATGCCCTGAGTCACTGAGGAACAGGTTCTTTCTTATTTCCAGGCCAGCCCTTTGTGGGGCACCGGGTACATCCTGTGAAAGTTCACAATTGGTAAGGGAGGCCAAAATATTTCCAGAAAGCACATCGGGATGCAACAGGTGTTCTACCAGGAACCAAGGCCCAACAAATACAGAGCCTAAGGCTCTCCCACAAAAAGCAGGTGCCAGCCACACCTATCAGGACGGCTGGTATCAAAAACACAGAGGACAAGCGCTGGTGGGGACGTGGAGGCGCTGGAGTCCACACGCATAAAATCACGGGAACATGAAATGGCTAGAACATAAGATGGCACAGCTGCTGTGTACACGACACTATGGCGGTCCCCCAGAGAATTAAAGACAGAATTAGGACAGGATCCAGCAATCCCACGTCTGCGTATACACCCCAAAAGAATTGAAAGCAGGGTCTCGAAGAGATACCCTACACCCGTGTTCCTAGCAGCATTATCCACAGTCGCTACGACGTGGGAGCAGCTCACGTGTCCACTGACAGAATAAACACAACATGCTCAGTCCACACACACACACGATACAGTATGATTCAGCCTGAAGAAGCAAGGGATTCCGACACGGGCCACAATGCCCGCGAACTTTGAGGACGGGAGGCCGAGTGGCCTAAGTCAGTCACAAACTCCAAATGCGGAGGGTGCCACACACACGAGGCGCCTAGAGCGGTCAGACTCACGGGGACAGAAGGTGACATGGTGGGGGCGGGGCGGGGGGGGTGCTGGGGTGGCGGATGCAGTGTGAATGTACGTAATGCCGCTGGACTGTACGTCTCCAAACAGTTAAGACAGTAGAGTCACGTTATGTATATTTTTTACCACAATTTAAAAATAAAATTAAAAAAAAAATATCTGGTGCCAGGACATGGTCTTGGCACCCAGCTACCGGGGTTCCTATCGCAGTTCAACCACGTGTGAGTTAGGCGGCCTTAGGTGAGCTAACATGTCTCTCTGTGCCTCAGTTTCCTCATCTGTAACATGGGTATAAAAACCACGGGGCCCTCGGGAGGATGAGGGAGGCAGAGGGCCCGGTTCACAGCACGTGTTCCACACGCTGACAGCCGTATCACCGCAGTGGTTGTGACTATTACCGCCCCCCCCATACCCTGCTAGAGCTCTGTGGTTCTAGAGGACGTCCACGTGGAGAACACATGGGTCCAGGGCCACGAATCTATGTGCCACATGTGGAGGTGCAGACATCAAACTCTGAGGACAGAGGTTCATTAGGTGCAAAGTAAGATATCCCTGCCCAGAGCCCTGTGTCCTCCGCTTGCTGGGCGACGCAGGCCAGTGCCCTGCCCTCTCTGGGCTTCGGCGACCCCTGCCCCTCCGGCCCCAGCCTCCAGTGAGTCTGACAGCGAGAAGCCAAGCCCTTGGTCCCAGCGGTCACCCGCTTCCTTTATCAAGGGCCCAGAGAGGCAGGACACAGAGTCCCTGGCCTCAGGCCAAACATTTTATTCCAAATCCCCACAGGAGGAGCTCTGCTGGTTTCCCCTTTGTCAAGGAAACAACCCTGATATTGCAAGGTCATCCCATAAATGCACAGATAGGTTTGACGCTGATACTGTGGAATTATTATTATTATTATTATTATTACGCTAATAGTAATCACAACAACAGCTGCCAATGACATGCCCAGCACCAGGGTAGTAAGAACTTCACAGAGAGCATGTCCGTTAAACCTCACAACAGCCCGCTAAGAGGCGATTGTACAATCATTCCCATTGTACGAACGCGGAAACTGAGGCTGAGGATTGGACTTGCCCAGCGTCACACAAACAGCAAGTGGTGGAGACAAGCCCTTGAACCCAGGCTTGCCTGAGACAAGAGCCCACCTGCTCTGCTCTTTCCTCTTCCCCAATGCCAAGGCCATGTGTGGAGCTCCCACTACGGGCCCAATGCTTACAGAGCCCTTTGAAGGAGGCGCCGCTGTCACACGTGACTTGTCCGGAGACAATTCTGGGACTCCGGTCTGTCTCTCTGTGGAGTCGTGGTCATCCTCACAGGGCTGTGACTCCACAGGGTCTCGTCCCATTTCTGCCTCCCCCACCTCGGGTTGGCAGGGTCCCCGGGGGCAAGGAAGGCAGTGCGTGGCATCTCTCCTGCAAAGCCCAGCGGACTCGGGCCCGGCCAGAGGCAGGTGGCCATGGACCGGGCTGGGCGCAGACCCTGGCCTGCGGCGAACAGGTGGGGAAGGGGAGCAAACCCATCCCCCTACCCCCCGGGGAGCTGGGTGTTGAGAACATCTTCATGTCTCTCTCAAGCTGCCTGGTGGGCCCTCCACGTCACCCATGGAAGTGACCACGGCTTGCGGGTGGCCAGCGGGTGCTCGGGCTCCACCCAGACAGCTCGGGAGCTTTCGTTTCCCCTGAGCGCACTCACACCTGCTAGAGGGGGGCAGCACGGGCAGCTCCCTCCAACAGTAGTGGGGGTGGGGGTGGAAGGGCGAAGGGGCGCCTGCCGGGAGGGTGTCCCACGGAAAGAGTGAACCAGGCAGCAGGAACCCTGACCTCTTGCCTCTGCTCAGCTCAGCTCCTCGCTGGCTGTGTGACCTTGAGCGAAACATCCATCATCCTCAAGCCTTCTCTTCCCTCCCCTAGACAGGAAAACTTCCAAGGAGAAGGCACGAAAATCCAGACAGCCTTGCTGGGGCCCGGATCCAATGCCCACCCCTGGGGGTTCTGCCGCCTTGCTCCACAAACCGAACACTGCCAAATGTGGGGCGCTCCTCCCCAGGGGGACCTGCCGGCTCGGCACCGCCCCCCCCCCGGGGCTGCCGCAGTGCCCAACACCTGGCTCAGGACGGGGAGAGGGAGGATGGGGCTGTCCGAGGCCCCGAAGACCACAGATCAGTACACTTGCCGAGTCCCTGGCCAGCTGCCTGGTCGGTGTGCGCCGCCCGGCACGCAGACACCATGCTGTAGAGAGAGGAGTGTGGACGGTGCAGGGAAACCCGTCCCCACTGCTGATCAATAAGCCAAAACACCCGTCCCCTGCCAGTGAGTCAGCAGTGTCGCTGCTGCGGGCCAAGGGAGGCCAGGGCGGCCAAGGGAAATGAGCAGGGACGGTGGGTCCCAGTGCCGAGTCACCTCCCTCTCTGACCCTCAGTGTTCTCACCTGGAGAAAGGGATCGCTATCGCCCACCTGGGGGGTCATCCTGAAATTACGATATTCCACCCCCGTTGACCTGCAAAACCAGTACTTTGGTGTTTCGACCATTCGATATGGGGATGGGCGCAATGAATGCTGGCAAAACTGAGCGCAACAGGATGGGCTTTCCTCCTCTGTGGGATGAGCGTAAAACTTCCTGTTGCACCTGCTCCCATATCCCAAATATAACAAGCACTCAGCTCGCCTTAGTTCATGAGGCAAGGTCCCAAGTACACCAGCACACGTGTGTGATATGCTACTGATATAGTTCCGTGTGCATTACATGAGAGGTAACTAGCCCATCGAACATCTTTAAAATGTTTAAGTTAAAAAAAAAAAAATGAGTCAACATGTGATATATCCATACAATGGAATATTATTCAGCCACAAAAAGGTATGGGTTTCTGATACGCATTATGACATGGGGGAACCCTGAAAACGTTAAGCCAAATGAAAGAAGTCGGTCACAAAAGGCCACACGGTGTATGACTCCATTTATATGAAATATCCAAAACAGGCTGATCACCAGACAGAAAGGACATTAGTGGTGGTATACCCACGACCACTGCCATTGGAGGGACGCAGGCCATGACGGCTAACAGGTACGGGATTTCTTTACCCGGTCATAGCAATGTTCTAAAGTTGATCATGGTGAAGGTTACAGAATTCTGTGAATATCAAAACCACTGAATCGTACCCTTTTAAAAATTTCTTTTGGGGCGCCTGGGTGGCTCAGTCAGTTAAACATCTGACTCTTGGTTTCAGCTCAGGTCATGATCTCAGGGTCGTGGGATCGAGCCCCGCACTGGGCTCCATGCTAAGTGCTGAGTCTGCTTCAGATTCTCTCTCCCCCCCTGCCCCTCCCCGCTCATGCTCTCGCTCTCTCTCTAAAATGGGTAAATCAAATCTTTAAAAAAATTTGCTTCTTTTTATGTACTTTTATTTTTTTAGTGAAGTCTCATGGACATAAAACATTAAAATTCAGGTGCTTAACACAATGATTTTATATGTGTTTGTTAATTAATTAATTCATTCATTTGAGAGAGAGAGAG
Organism: Ailuropoda melanoleuca; assembly: GCF_002007445.2. Taxonomy (NCBI): domain Eukaryota; kingdom Metazoa; phylum Chordata; class Mammalia; order Carnivora; family Ursidae; genus Ailuropoda; species Ailuropoda melanoleuca. The sequence continues at coordinate 47,845,610 of NC_048231.1, forward strand.
AGAGAGAACACAAGCAGGAGGAGCAGAGGGAGAAGAGGGAGAATCTCAAGCGGACTCCATGCTGAGCACAGAGCTCGAGGCGGGGCTCGATCTCATGACCCTGAGATCACCTCCTGAGCCAAAGCCAAGAGTCAGGTACTCACCTGACTGAGCCACCCAGGCGCCCCAGTGATTCTATATTTGCATATATTGTGAAATGATCACCACGACAGTTCTAGCTAACATCCATCACCATAGTTACAAACACTGTTTTCTTCTTGTGATGAAAACTTTCAGGATCTATTCTCTGAGCAACGTTCAAGTATGCCATACAGTATTAGGAAGTACAGTCGTCGTGCTGTACACTGCAGTCCCAGCCTGATTTCACAGCTTTGGCCCCCTTCACTCACTTTACCTACCCCCCCAGCCCCCGCCTGGCCACCACCCATCTGTTCTCTGTATCTGTGAGCTTGGTTTGGTTCTTTGTGTTGGGGGGGGGAGATTTTTTTAGATTCCACATATAAGTGAAATCATATGGTATTTATCTTTCTCTTATTTCATTGAGCATAATGCCCTCAAGGTCCTTCCATGTCATAGATGGTGTTCTTTTTATGGCTGAATAATATTCCCTTGTCTATAGACCACATCTTCTTTATCCACTCAACTGCGCATGGACCCATAAGTTGCTTCCATACCTTAACTACTATAAATGCTGTTGCAATGAACACGGGGTGCCTGTGTCTTTTTGAATCGGTATTTTGTTTCCTTCAGATAACTACCCCGAAGTGGAATTGCTGGATCATATGGTATTTTTTTTTGGTAATTGACATATAATTAACAGACAGCATTGTTAGTTTCAGGTGTACAACATGATGATTCAACAATTCCCTACATTACTCAGGGCTCCTCACTGAGTGTAGTAAGGAGGGAAGTGTAGTCCCCAGCTGTCACAGAATGACATTATTACAGACTTATTGACTATACTCCCTAGGCTGTACTTTTCACCTCCATGATTTATTTTATAACTGGAAGTTTGTACCGTTATTCTATTCTTAATTGTAATTTGAATTTGTATACTTTATTTTTTTTATGATTTTATTTTTAAGTCCTCTCTACACCCAACCTGAGGCGCGAACTTACAACCCTGAGGTCCAGAGTCCCATGCTCCACCGACTGAGCCAATCAGGCACTTTAAATGGAAGAATCGTAGGGTACATGAATTATATCTCAATAAAACTGCTGTTTAAAAAGGTGAGTCAAGTTCAGGAAGAAGGTCAACTGAGGAACAGTCCAGGTGGTACACATATATGAACAACGCTCAAGGTGAATCAAGAATGACCGGAACTTGGGAAACACTGAAGTGATACATTAGATCCCAAATCCCACCTCCGGAGGGGCCATCGGGGCTAATGACTTTGCCTCTCTGGACCTCAGTGTCGTTATCTGGAAAACAGGAACCAGAGGACTTCCTACCTCCTGGAGCCACCACAAGAACTGAGTGTTAACTACACAGTGTCTGGCGTATCCTAGGGGACAGACAGACAGCAGCATCCTTTCCTGTCACCCCCATGGCTCTGCAAACAAACTGAGACTCACAGAGGGGATGGGACCTGCCTGAGGTCACAGGCTGGGCAAAGTGGGGCTTGCCCTCTGAACCTCTGTCTTCAACCGCACACAAGTCCCTCCTACCCAGTCAAGAGGCCTCACCCAAGCCTGCCCCGCCCAGGCTGATAAGTCCTTTCCTGAAAGTGAGCCCCACCTGAACCAGCCAGGGATTGGTTGATGGCCTGCCAGGTGCCAGGGCCTCCGGGAGCTGCCAAAACTCCCTGAGATCCAGCCCAGCAAGGGACGCGCAGGTGCACAGGGGGAGGGCAGAGGGGCAGGCAGGAGCCCAGCATAGTGCATTCCACTGTTCCAAACGCCAATAGGGCTTCCTACTATTATTATCTGGTCATCACTATTATTCACTCTCCTCCTTGCTATTTTCACCCAGATTTTCTTTGGGACACACCAGTCGTTTATCAAATATTTATGGAGCAAACCTACTGTATGCCAGGCAGTGTATTGGGGACAGGACAGTGAATGAGACAAAGTCCCTGCCCTCCTGAGGGTTAGAGTCCCAAAGGGGAGACAGACATTAGAGAAATAAATACATAGTCCTCAGACTGCAGGTTGGCGTATGTACTAAGAGGGGCAGGAGTGTGTGGTCTGGAGGGAGTTTTGAGGAGGGCTGTCCTCTACCCCATGCCACCAACTTCTCCCACCTGTGGGATGACCGCCTCTTCACTGTCCTCCAGGCTTCCATCCTCCCTCAACCCCAAGTCCATTCTCTGCTCAGCAGTCAGAAGAATCTCTTTAAAACCCAAACCCACATCCTATCACGAAGGGCCTCCACGCTTACCATAAACCCCACGTCGCCCTGCACGGTACCTCCTGCCTTGCTTCCTCTGCTCCTTTGGTTCTTCCAGTATTTCCAACCTACCACTGCCTCAGGGCCTTTGCACTTGTCAGTCCTCTGCCCAGAACTCTTCCCCCAGGCTCTTCAGATAGCCCTTTTGTCGCCTGCAGGTCTCAGCTCAAAGCTAATTTCCTCCAAGAGCCATTCCCTTATTCCCATCTAAAACAGATACCTGGGGGCGCCTGCGTGGCTCGATCAGTTAAGCCTCTGACTCTTGATTTCGGCTCAGGTCATGGTCTCAGGGTCGTGAGATTGAGCCCTGCATCGGACTCCTCGCTGGGCATGCAGTCTGCTTGAGATTCTCTCTTTCTCTCTCCCTCTGCCTCTCCAAGTGCTGGCGCACTCGCACTCACTCTAAAAACAACACAAAAAACCCGGATACCTAACTTTTATATTACCTTTTATTTTCACCATTGGTCTTACCCACAGTCTAAACCTGACTGTCTTGGGGCGCCTGGGTGGCTCAATCAGTTAAGCATCTGACTCTTGATTTCAGCTCAGGTCACGATCTCAGAGTCGTGAGATGAGCCCTGAGTCGGGCTCATGCTGGGCATGGAGCCTGCTTAAGATTCACTCTCTTCCTCTCCCTCTGTCTCTCCACCCCGCCCCCCCCCAAAAAATAAATAAGTAAAATAAAAAATAAAGTGTCTGTCTTATTAATGGGACCATGTACCTGTGTCTCCCCACTAGAATGTCTGGCCCATAAAGGCACTGAATCCTGTTGTCTCCTTAATACAGAGTTGCCTGGAAGAGAGCAGGTGCTCGATAAATAGCTGCATGGGATGGATGGATGGATGGATGGATGGATGGATGGATGGATGAGGAGTAAAGAGGTGGGTGAATGGATGTATGCATACACGGGTACATGGGTGGATGGGTGAATGGACAGAAGGATGAATGGGTAGATGGGTGGTTATATGGATGCATGAAGTATACACTGATGGACAGAGAGATGGGTGTGTAAATTAATGGGTGGGTACATGGATGGACGGATGGATGGATGGACAGATGGATGATTAGATAGGTAGGAGGAAGGATGGAAGGATGGATGGATGGTTAGATAGGTAGGAGGAAGGATGGAAGGATGGATAGATGGATGGATGGATGGATGGATGGATGGATGGATGGTTAGATAGGTAGGAGGAAGGATGGAAGGAAGGAAGGATGGATGGATGGATGGACAGATGGATGGTTAGATAGGTAGATGGAAGGATGGATAGAAGGATGGATAGAAGGATGGATGGATGGACAGATGGGTTGGTGGACAGAAAAGAATAGGTGGGTAGATATAAGGATGGAGAAGAGAAGGAATGGAAAAGTAGACGGAGGGTAGATGGAAGAATGAATGGAGGACCACATCCTTTGGGTGGTTCTGACAATGTGTTCATGAGTTCAGGGTCCTGAATTCAAATCTCTCATGACTATGGTTTTCTGAACGGGTGAAATGAAATAAAGCATGGAAAGCATTTAGGAAGGGCTCAATAAACATTAATCCTATTATCTTAGTTATTGTTAAGCACTGCAATATATATCTTGGTTTACATTTTGGTTGATTTTCGTGGGGTGTTTTGTTGTGTGTGTGTGTTGCTTGTGTTCTACGATGAACCTGGATTGTTTTTGCAATAAGAACCTCCCTCTACAATAATTCTATACTGTTTTTGTAATAAAAACCACCCCCACAGTTACACTTAGAGCTCAGCATGTCTCTCCAGGATCATCTCGCATTTCAGGCCTGGTCCAGCCACCTACCCTCACACTATCCCTCACACTAGACACACTCTGGAAGCTGAAATCCCCCAGGATCGCGTTCCCCGTGGAAACAGTGTCGAAGAATCATGTCTGGAGACGGTGGCATGTAAAGGCACAGCTGTGTCAAGGAGACGCCCAGGGCACAGCCCAAGCCAGCAGCACGCAAGGCCAGCTGTCCTCCCAACACTGCCTACAAGCCAGACTCCCCCTCTGCGGTCCACCCCCCCCAAGAAATACAGTTTCTGGCTGCGAATTCAGTACCACATCCCGCAAGAAGAGCCAGATTACTCATTTCCAAGTTTTGGAGACATTTGGGATGTGCCAAGCTGTGGGTACAATATCCGATCCGGAGAACCCCAGGGGTACCCCCAGGATTCAGCAGCCATCTTCCAGAGCAGCTGAGGTGGGTGAACGGGGCCTGGGGGACCACTAAAGGGGGGCAAGGGACGATGCAAACTAGCAGTGGTTTTCAGGATCAGCCCCAGAAGAAACCCTCCCAGGGGCAGGTGCTCCCAATCACAGACGTTGGGTTGGGGTGTCTGCCTTGCATATAAGCAGCCCCGTGGGGCCCCAGGAAAATAAACATAGTGAATCACTACGGCTGCCTGTCATTGACCACTTACTATGCACGGGATGTTCCATCACACAGTCAAAGGCGTGGACTCTGGTTTAACGTACTCTCAACCAGGGGCCCCCGGGTGGCTCAGTTGGTTGAGCTTCCGACTCTTGATTTCCGCCCAGGTCACAATCTCAGGATGGTGGGATCAAGCCCTGCGTCAGGCTCCCTGCTCAATGCGGCGTCTGCATGAGATTCTCTCTCTCCCTTCTCCCTCTGTCCCTCCCCTGCTCACGCTCTTTCTCTCTCTCAAATAAATAAATAACATTGTAAAAAAAAAAATACTCCCAAGCAATGAGGAATCAGACGGCAAGACAGTAGCGTTATTAGCAATTTCAACAACCGTTTATTACAAGAATTCAGGCTGAGATCACAGTAAGTACCCAGCACTTTTTGTTACAAATGTCCTAAAGGACAAGCATCGGGAGGAGGCCCTGACTGTGTGCCTGGTTCTGCCAGCAGCCTTCACAGACTGTGGCACAACTGCCTTATAAGGGGGGGACCTCCTACTAGCCCCATTTTACAGACAGGGAAACTGAGGGTCGATCAAGTGGTCTAACTTACCCACGGTCCCAGAGCAAGTCAGGGGTGACATCGCTTCCCTCCATGGCTATCACCAACCCAAAACTCAGCTCTGAAAACCAGGTCCCGTTAACCCCTTCCTCTCTCCGGCCCTCCGGGTCCTGCTGGCATCCAGGTGACTTCCTAGTTTTCAGGCCTTCTTAGAGGTAGGGGCTGACCCTGCCTCTTGTTCCGGGGGTGCTGAGCCCATCCCGAAGCCACAGCTGCAGCCAGGGGAGGAGGACGAAGGGTTCCTGGTGAGCTCATCTTCCAGAGGCCACTTCCAGCCCCAGGGACCATCAAGCTGCCTTAACTTGGACAACACCCAGGCCTCCGTAGGGACAGGAAACATCCCTGAGCGATAAGGATCAGGACTGGCTTGTAAGAGCATCCAGAACGTTTTGTGTGGGCCAACACACCCGGCCCAAGCCCCATCCTGAGCAGCCCCCATCTCCGACATGAAATGGAGCAGCACAGGGCACTCCCTGGAGGAGGCAGTCTGGGGGTCCCCCCAGCCTAATGTCCAAATCCACCAGCTGCACACTGCAACATTCCTAGAAAGGGGCTCACCGCTCAATCCCAGAAAAAAACACACATACATACAAAATGATTGCTAGGAGAAATTACACACTTGCTATGTGCCAGGCACCTCTAATCCCTTCACATACATTAACTCACTGAATCCTCATGCAGCCTCCCTTTACAGAGGAGAAACAGAGGCTCAGAGAGGGGACGTGACCTGCCTAAGGTCACACAGCTAGGAGGTCCCAAAGCCAGGATTTGAACCAAGCCAGCTGGGAATAAAGCCAACGTTCTGAAACCCAAGACATGGTGCTGACAGCTTTCAATCATCGGTTCGGACGCACGGTGTGACTGCCTAGCCTGGAAATCATACTTCAGAATAGTACCACTGGTTATCTTTACAAGTGGGGTTACAAGAGTTTTCTCTCCTCCTTCTGGGTTATCTGTATTCCTAAATGTTCCACAATGAAAAAAATGTACTGTATTATAATGTAAACATATATAATGTGTGTTATAATAAGGACAAAGCGAGGATAAAAATTACTAATTTGGAAAATGAAATGAGAGTCACGTAACAAGCAGTAATCTCAAGCCACCACGTGCCAGGCGTGGGCAGCCGAATAAGGCAGAAGGACCCACCAAGTGTAACTACGAAGGTATGAGAACCCCACAGTACTCTGGAGAGAGGCATGCACATGGAGGGGGCCTCACCTAACAGCGCCACCCACCCCCCCCAATGGGACAGCACGGACAGCAACTCGCTTTTCACCCCACGTTCATCCGAGTGACCTCGCAGAGAGCTCCCCGCCAAGCTGGGAGGCAGGCATCGGCATCCCCATTCCACAGGTGTGAACACTGAGGCAGAGAAGGGAAGTCACGCCCGTGGCTGGGGACCCAACAGCCAGAGCCGCATGGCTCCAAACCTGGGCAGTGTCTCCAGGCTGCTGCCGCCGTCCACGAAAGAGCCACCTTTCGGGGGTGACTCAGGCCTCAGAACAGGAACTGGGGGACACCCACGGAGCCCCCGCGGAAGTCCAGCCGACCCCGACTAAAGCCAGGGCAGATGGCTCACACTTGTGCTGCTGGGTCAGCCAGCATGCTGGGCATTCCAAAAATTCCTCCAAAGCTTTTTCCTGCCCCCCCTCTTTCCAACAAAACCCCCATTTTTAATGAACCAAAAGAAGGAAAAGCAGAGGGGCTGTGATTAAGGCCTGTGGACAAAGGCGATCCTGGGAGGCTTGACGGCGTTTCCAGGGTTAGTGCCGACAGTAACCGGGCACTTGTCGCCTCTCTGAGAAGAAGGCGGTCTGCTAGATGCCAACACTTCCCCGCCCATCCAATCCCGAGTGCATCATGGGAAACGGTTGGCTGCCAAGCTGACAGAAGGGCGACCAGGAGAACCGTGCCCCCGGGGCCCCCACTCCCCATCACAGCCCTGAGCACACCTTTCTCCGCCTCCTCTTCTCTCTCCCCTGAGAGGGCAGGGACCCAGCACAGGCCCTGGTATACAGTGGGCGCTTAATAAATAACAAAGATGGAAAAGATCAACCATCCCAGGGGAGAAAAGGGAGCACTGCACTGAAATTCTCAGGGGAGGGATGGTATTTCCCACAGGGTCAGTGGAAGATGGGGAGAAGGCATCGGGCTGCCTTGAGCGTTATTATAGGGCATCTGGGTTTGCAGGAGACAGGCCTGAGTTCAAATCCGGACTCTGCCACTTCTGCCTCAAGCTGAGTGAGGAAGAGGCTCTGGGAGCTACCAATCCAGTTCCCCTTCCCCAATGAAAGAGGCCCAGAGAGGGGAAGGGGCTCACCCAAGGACACACAGCAGAGCAGCTGGCATGAGAACCCAGAGTCCGACTTCTGGCTCAGAACTCACTCTACTACACTCTGTGCTCTCTCCCATGACCTAGGGTCCCTTCACGCGCCAAGTACAGTCCCTGGTGTGCAGGTAATCAGTTCCAGAAACAAAGGCAAGAGTTTCCAGGGCTGGGGCCTAAAATGAATAAACGATCGTGGGCAGCTTCCCAGGCCAAAGGGCCCTGGGAGTTCCCCCACCAGTGACGGCCGGCCCAGGGCCCCAGGCAGCGCTCCACGGGCACAGCGCCCACCAAGGCCCAGGCTTCATGTCCAGGCAGGTCGGCCAGTGCCAGTTCACACGGTGACCTCTGTGTCCCCAATGCGCCCACTGGCATCTCCTTCTGCTGGGAGACCCCGCACACCCCGAGTTTCCTTCCCCCAGCAGTGTCTCAACCCCCCCTCCCCGGGCAAACAGGCTGGTCCCAGAAAGGGCTTTGGTCACTGAGGACACAAAACGAAAAGAATTATAAACAGTTGGCGGGGAGCTGCAGCCTGACCCGGAGCCTTTGAAAGTACAGCTGGACACCACCCACAACGGCGACATTCATATACGAAGGGCTCCGGTGCGTCCTGCCTGCCACTAGCTGCGAACAGGTGAGGGGGGGCAGGCGCTCAGCTCTCAGAGGCTCAGCTTCCTCATCCATAAAATGGGAATGACACCAAACCCTGTCTTCATAGGCTGAGGAAAGGATTCCGTAAAGGACGAGATAAAATAATGCACCCACCCACGTGTCTGTCCGAGGAGCTGGAATACAGGAAGCAGTCGATCCAAGCTAACTGTTCTTTCTGATTATAGCTCCTGTTACTATTTCTGCTGCTACCACCAGCAAGAGAGATTCGTATCGTGATTTATAAAGCAAGTACTTGGTGTATCTTACACACGTTTGTTTTAAAGACCCTACGGTGATCTTTTGGGGGGGAAGGGTTCCCATCTTTCCAGGGGCTACTACGTGCAGGAAGCTTTCTATGGTTTTCTTACCCAGTCCCACAAGGACCTTACGGGGAAAATCTTAGCATTTTCTTTCTGCACAGGAGGACTGAGACTCAGAGAGGCTAAGTCACTTGTCCAAAGTCATACAGCAATGACGTGATGGAGCGGGGACGGAATGCTGGGACTGTGCAGCTCTGTCCTGCTTCACCACCGGGGAGGTGGCAGGGGGTGGGGGGTCAGGACCCAGGGGCTACAGTCAGGCTCCCTGGATCTCCATTCACCCCTCCCAGGAGGGACCCTGGGCATGTGACTCCCTCTTTGAGCCTCAGTTTTCTCTTCTGTAAAATGGGGCCATGAGAATCAAAGGAAACACAGATGAGCACCATGCCTAGGAGAGAACGAATGCTCTCTACTTCTTGGTTTTATTTTACTCTAAATAATAGCACTGTTCTCAAAAGCCGAGTCGCAGCAAGTAGAAGAAAGGCAGCCTCAGTCATCAATCCCAAAAGTCTTTTTTTAAAAAAATATTTATTTTTTTGGGGGGGAGCATGCACAAGCAGGGGGAAGGGCAGGGGGAGAAGGAGAGGGAGAGAATCCCAAGTAAGCTCCCCACTGAGCATGGAGCCCGATGTGAAAGGCTCGATCTCACAACCCTGAGATCATGACCTCAGCCAAAACCAAGAGTCAGACACAACCGACTGAGCCACCAGGGTGCCCCAACCCCAAACTTCTGAGGGCACAGAGGCCCGGGCTGAAAGCCACCAGGTTCACACAGGTCAAAGACTAGCCTTTCTTCCCTCCAGTGACACCTTGGCCCATCTGAGACATACCTTACAGATGAGGAAATGCTCAGAGAGGTGAAGCAACCTGCATGGGGTCACACAGGAATCCCATGCGTGGGGCACCCCAGAACCTCTACCTACCCCACCCAGCTTCCTTCGGAAACCCACCCCTGACACCCAGAAGAAGCCCCTATAAACGGGGACCCATTAACAGACAGCCCTCCAACTGTAGCAAAGGGGGCAGAGGTCCCAGAAACATCCCTTTCCTCACCCCTTGCCCCAAGGCCCTGCGGGTTCCCAGGACCAGAAGCAACCCCCCTGGGCCTTTTCGGATTAATAATTAGATGAGATAATAATGCAGATAATGCCAACGCATGTACATTCATTAGCACGCGCTATGTATTCCCCCAGTGAATGGGGCAGACGCTAGTATTACTCCCATTTTACAGACAAGGAAACTAAGGCGCAAAGGGGTTAACTGCCAGGCCCTAAGTCACACAGCTGGAGAGTGGTGGCACTGGGGTTTGAACCCAGGCAGTCTGAATGCAGATTCCCCACAATATTCCCAAGGGGTGCTGGGAATATCTCATTCTGTAGAATTCCACGTTCCACCCCAGTCTGGACCGCATCAGCTCCATGCTCACAGGCACCAGCGGCAGAGTGGCCACGTCGTGCCAAGTGACGCACAGCCCTTCTTGCTAATGGTCACAGCGTGGACCCTACACCCACTTTACAGACGGGGAAACTGAGGCTCAGAGAGGCCATGAGTCTGGTGGAAGGTCACTGGTGGAAGGGCCAGAGCTGGGATCTGACTGGAAATCTGACCCCTCCAGAACCTCCCCTGGCCTCACTGGCTGCAGGTACCACAGCCTGAGGAACTGTAAACCGAATCCAAAGCAAAAATCAATCAAGGGGCGCCTGGGTGGGACAGCCGGTTAAGTGTCCGACTCTTGATTTTGGTTCAGGGTCGTGGGATCGAGCCCGTGTCTGAGCCTGCTTAAGACCCTCTCTCCCCCTGCCCTTCCTCCTGTACGCTCTCTCTCTCTCTTTCTCAAATAAATAAATAAATCTTTAAAAGAAGTCAAGACAATGGTGCCTCACCTTCACACCTCACATCACAGACATGAGATACCTGCTTCCTCAAGGTGGTGCTTGAGTTTCACAGCAGCTCTGCCAGACAGGGCACATTATGCCCATTTTCCAGATGGGGAAACTAAGGCTCACCCACGTGAACCGCCTCTTCGGGGTCATTGACTCTAACCAGGTCTCCTCCTGCAGAGAGAGCCCTGCTCTGACGTGTCCCACACACATCAGGCCCCACGAGGCTCAACGCCCTCTCCGGGCAGACCCTCCACCCGGACTCCATCCTGCCCCCTCCAAAACCTGATTGTGACAGGCTGTGTCACTGATCGGGAATCATGTACTCCCTCCCTCTCAGCCGCCGTCAGGGGAGTACATGTCTTTGTGCCTGACGTTGGGCTCGGCGGTGTGACTTGCTTGGACCAACACAGAGCAGAAGGAACTTCACCGCCCGAGTTCCTAGAAGAGACTTTCTGATGCACCACGGGTTCCCATTGAACTCCCGAGCGTCTGCCATCCACCAGAGAAAAGCCGCTGCCCCTCGGCCTGGTTATCAAGATGAAGATACGTGGGGCAGACACGCACCCAACTCAAAGCCTGATGTCCAGCCTGCCCCCCAAAACCCAGCCAAATTCAGCGGAGTCATCTCCTGACCCGGGAGCATGAAACAAATGGTTCACTATTAAACTCGAGAACTTGGAAGGAACTTGGGAGAAGCTCGTTACCCAGTATTATCACAGGAAAACGGGACTAATACACAGCCACCTATCTCTAGGGGGAAGCAGGTGGACTTGTGTGTATAATGGGCAAGTCTCTACCAGGACAGGCCCCAGCAGGCTGGATTCAAACCCAAGGGCTGCGAAATGTGCTGCCTGCAGGAACGATCACCCTCCCTACCGTCACCCCAAATGCTACCCCGTGACCACCAGTAAGACAGAGCCATCCACCGTTCCCTCCCCCTTAAATGCACCAAGGGGCTCTCTCTCCCCCTCGGCCTCAGGAAGAATGTGAAGCGTTCAACAGCTCAGGAGGGAAACGGGGCAGGCGAGATCCACACCCCAAACCCTCTTTACTCCAACATCTCCACACCCTGGAATCTGCCCTCCGATCAGAAAGCAGGAAGCGCGCAAACACACAGAACAGCGATGTCTATTATACCCCTGGGCGTCACAGCAAAAACCAAGCCACTCAACGCCCATCCTCAGGGGATCCGTCCGATAACCAACAGCGCCTTCAGGGACTGGGGTATTATTCAGCTTTTTAAAGAGTAGTCAGTCAACACATTCTGAAATGGGAAAGGATCCAAATCTATTTTTAATTTATGTGTGAAATTCTTTGTTTTATCATTGCTGTTGTTAAAAGAGTATGTCTACACATACGGATTCACTGTTTATTCCACCACTGTCTGCAGTGCAAACAAGTGAAGACAGATAGGGTCTCTGCCTTCCCGGAGCATAAAGTCTAGAGGCGGAGGAAGGCAAGGGTAACAACTCCAGTACAACGTGTAACAAGTACAGTAACAATCAAGGCATACTGAGCACTGACCACGCGCCAGGCCCTTCTCTTTACTCTGCACAAAAACCCTCAGAAGGAAGACCCGCGATTTAGCCCTGGTCACTAACGAGGACGCTGGGGCTCAGAGAGGTTACATCACCTGCCCAGGGTCACACAGCCGGTAAGAGGCAAAACCAAGATTCGATTCCTTCCATGTGGCTCCAGAGTGAACATAAAAACAGCTTAATTAGCAGAATGTGACAAGCACTGGCGCGGGGAACTCACTTGTCACTTAAAATAATATCATTTTGCCATCATTGGAGTACTGGTGTGTTACACATTACTTTCACAAGAGAAATAGATATACAGCGTACCTACGTACATCACTTCTGCCTTAGTGATGTAAATATCCCAAGATCACGCTTGGGGACATATTTATATTCTTAATAGAGACAAGGCTGTAGAACACGTCAAAGGTCATCTAACTGAGCAACGAACTGACAGAGCCGTGACACGGAGCAGAAGTCAATCCGTGATCATTTGCATCCGTGTCTCCCTTGGCCTCCCCGCCACTTTTTCCTCCTCCTGATTGAGCACATTCCTGAGGAGTGGATTCCTGAGGGCAGAGCTCTTTTGAATTGCCCACATATAATGCTCAATAAAATATTCATCACATTGAAGGGGAAAAAATGTGGGTGTGTTTACGTTGTGTGTGTCCCTCAACTGAGTCAGTGTGTCGGCGTCCTTTTAAATGACAGGAGTTTGAAAGCGCGAGTGGATAGGACTCCCGGAGTCTCGGCTTCATAAACTGCAAAACCAACTGTCCCCAAACAGGCATCGCCTAGGCTTGTTGTAAAAAATTTAAAAAAAAAAAAAAAAAAAAGAACAAAGAGTTTAGCCCAGAGCCCAGCACAGATGAGGGGTTCGGTGAACAGCGGGTATTCTGATGTGCTCTGTGCTTTACTTACATTCCCTCCAACTGTCCCATTTTACAGAGGAAGACACAGGTTTTATGAGGGAAGCGGCTTCTCTGGGGTCACAGTCCTATCTGCCTCGGTGAATGGGGTAAGGAATACTGAACTCCTAGACAGGGATCTTCCTGCCCCCTCTTCTTTCTTTCTTTGTTTTTTTAATTTATTCATTTGAGAGAGAAGGAGAGAGAGAGCACGATTAGAGGGGAGGGGCAGAGGGAGCAAGAGAAGCCAACTCCCCACTGAGCAGGGAGCCAATGCGGGGCTCCATCCCAGGACCCAGGATCATGACCTGAGCTGAGGGCAGATGCTTAACCAACTGAGCCACCCAGGCGCCCCCTTCCTGCCCTTTGTTATATCCCATACCTGGCAAAACCTTCCTGCTTGGGTATTTAGGGAGTGGCAGAGGGTGTAAAGAGAATTTCTGTTCCCCATGGTCTTTCATTCATTCAGCACGCTCTGTGCTCCGGGCTTACCAATCAGCACGCAATTCTCCAGTTGAGCTATGCCTTTGCCCAGGCTGCTCCTTCTGCCTGGAATGTCCTCCCCTTGCCTCCTACTCATCCTTCAAGCCTCAGCTCAAGTGTCACCTGCAGCTGCCCCGCCCCCCACCCCCCCCCCCACCGCAACACCAGGTTGGGAGAGGCGTTCCCTGCCTGTAACACATCTGATGACAAGCCAAAATGATAAGTATACCTATGACTTACTGAGCGCGGACCAGTGCACACACTGTGCCTGGCACTTCCATGTGCTGCTTCCCTGAACTCACGTAACAACCCTGTGAGTGAGGGGAAGAGCCTATCGTGAGCCCACTTTACAGATGAGGAAGTTGAGTCTCAAAACGAGTACGATACCGGAGACCACAGCCCAGCAGAGGCACGGCCAGGATATGCCCCCAGTAACCCCAGCCCCACCCCGGGCTCCCTCCTTTCTATCCCTGTCTCCTCCTGGAAGCCTGCCTGGGTTTACCCTGCTGCAAGCTGACTCAGCCTCACCACCCTGGGGCTTCTCTACTCCACCTCAGAGATTCCAAACATCCACAAGCTGCAAATTGGAAGCAAGTTCAAATCCCTGCTCTGCCACGGTGACTGGCAAAGACCTTGCCACATTACGCAGTCCTGCATCTGTGAAATGGGAATAACGAGCCCCGCTCCCTCCCACGGGAAGGTGGCGAGTACAAGCGTGAAGTCCCAAGGATGTGGAGTTTATGACCATCCCTGGGCAGGCAGCGCAGGGGCGCTCAGCAAGGTCTGCTGAATTGGATGGAATCCTGGTGTGATCTTCAGGCCACCGTCCCCAGGGGGGTTCCTCCTCCAGAGACACTGCTCTGCCTCCAGGAAGGGGTCTTCAACTATGTGCCTCTCAAGTTTGGACAAACACCACCTCTCATCTGGATTTTTCTAGCAGCTTCTTACTGGCTCCTGAGCCTCCTCCTAAGAGCAAAACAAGCTTCCCAAAACACACATCTGACCCTCTCCCACAGAGAAACTTCCACAGCACCCCACAGCCCTGGAATAAA
>NC_048231.1:47861342-47867875 GCF_002007445.2 Ailuropoda melanoleuca
TTCACAGAGCATTTTAAAAATCATCCTGGATTTTAAAGCACCAGATTGTTTTTTATAAGAGCATTTAAATATGAAGAAATGTTCAGCCCTGTTCAGAATGCCAAAACCCAAACATTCCAAAGGTGTTTTGCCTTCAGATGAATGAATATATTTTTTGAATTGGTCTCTTTGTACCTGGTCTCATACTGAGAATAAATTGCCAAGTTAGCAGTATAGAAAGCAGAAAAAATAGTAACTTTTCTGTAAGATTTTTGGGTAAGTTGAAAAGAGTTATAAAAATATAGTGATTGAGCCCAGGAAGCAAATTTCCTAGGAACGTTTATAACCCCAGCATTGTTATAACTCCTAGGGCATGGCAGAGTGTAGAGCAATGCACAAGGCTGTGGTGGGTGCCCCACCCAGCCCTGGGGGAGACTATCAAGGCTTCTGGGGGGAGGTGATGGGTCTGTTTAATTGTTTTGCTGGGGTTTATAAAGGACTCTGTCCTCTTCTCATAGTATATAACACAAATTAGGACATAAAGTATTTTGGATCATCCAAATCAGTCTTCTAGGGAGTCTAGTTAGCAGTCCAAGACGCGCATTTCTATGATTTGTCACAGTTTGGGCCAACGGTTGCATTGGAACGAGTGCTGGAAGTCGTCAAATGATCTGATCAAAGATGACACATGGGCTTTGCCACTTAACTGCCTGCATGAACTTCAGCAGCTCATGAACTTTCTGAGCTTCATTTTAATCACTTGGTGAAAGGAGAGGGTTCCTGTCCCAAAGAGCTGTTGTGTCCATCTGTGATGACACAAGGAAACTTGTACAGTGTGCCTGCTGGGCATACTGATTGGTGCCCCCAAATGTTAGTCTACCCTGAACTGATTCAATAAGATAGTGCATGCTTCGCATATAGCAGAATGCACATAATGCTTGGAATGTAGTGAGGAATCAATATTTTCTTTTGACAATTAAACAAATTTTTCTCTTTGGTCTGTGTGTTGGGTATATGGTGCAGTATAATAGAGGTCAAGAACACCATCTCCTTATTTTTCATGTATTAGCAAAGCAATTTTTTTTCATGAGCTCTACACTTTGCTCATACAAAAACATTTTTTTGAACAAATATTCATCACACAGCAGTTATGTATAGACTTTGTGCTAGATAGTCTACAATGGTAAGACGGATGTGGTCGCTCCTCACAGGACCTCCAGTCGAATGGAGGGGAAACACATCAGCTGAATAGTCAGCTAGATCAGTTTTTTGGTTTGCATTTACCAGCTGTGACAATCTCATGGAGGAGAAGTAGCCAGGTGCTGTAAGAGTCTGAGGGTCTCAGGGAAGGGAATTTATGGGGAATAATTCTTACGCTGGGGTCTTATGGATGAGTAGCAGCTGACAAGAGAAATGGAGTGATAAGAGGAAGGACTTAGAGAGGAAGGGAAAGAGGGCATGAGGCATTGACAGGGTGTGTGGGTTGGAAGCAAGAAGAGAATGAATCACATGAAGCCATGCAAGGCATCCAGGTCACTTGAGGATTTCACCTTAAAAGCAAAGGGCTGCAGGTGAAGGCAGCAGGAGAACATGCTGGTTTAGCATCAACAGGTTTTGGGAGGCAGGTTTTGGGCAGACTTAGGGGGTGTTTCAGTTGGCCAATTGTCTCATAATTGAACCTTGGACTAGGGAGGTGGCTATAGAGAGATAAAGAATGAGGGATTCCTAGCATGCTTAGGATTTTAAATTCACAGGATGTGGTGATGAGCTGACAATGTCAGGTGGGGAAAGGAGGTTTCTAGTGGAAAGATTTTTTCTGGAAGGTGGATGCCACTCACTGGCGCAGAGACACAAGTGAGCCTTCGGAGACAGCTGTTGTGTCCATCTGTGATGACACAAGGAAACTTGTACAGTGTGCCTGCTGGGCATACTGATTGGTGCCCCCAAATGTTAGTCTACCCTGAACTGATTCAATAAGATAGTGCATGCTTCGCATATAGCAGAATGCACATAATGCTTGGAATGTAGTGAGGAATCAATATTTTCTTTTGACAATTAAACAAATTTTTCTCTTTGGTCTGTGTGTTGGGTATATGGTGCAGTATAATAGAGGTCAAGAACACCATCTCCTTATTTTTCATGTATTAGCAAAGCAATTTTTTTTCATGAGCTCTACACTTTGCTCATACAAAAACATTTTTTTGAACAAATATTCATCACACAGCAGTTATGTATAGACTTTGTGCTAGATAGTCTACAATGGTAAGACGGATGTGGTCGCTCCTCACAGGACCTCCAGTCGAATGGAGGGGAAACACATCAGCTGAATAGTCAGCTAGATCAGTTTTTTGGTTTGCATTTACCAGCTGTGACAATCTCATGGAGGAGAAGTAGCCAGGTGCTGTAAGAGTCTGAGGGTCTCAGGGAAGGGAATTTATGGGGAATAATTCTTCCGCTGGGGTCTGATGGATGAGTAGCAGCTGACAAGAGAAATGGAGTGATAAGAGGAAGGACTTAGAGAGGAAGGGAAAGAGGGCATGAGGCATTGACAGGGTGTGTGGGTTGGAAGCAAGAAGAGAATGAATCACATGAAGCCATGCAAGGCATCCAGGTCACTTGAGGATTTCACCTTAAAAGCAAAGGGCTGCAGGTGAAGGCAGCAGGAGAACATGCTGGTTTAGCATCAACAGGTTTTGGGAGGCAGGTTTTGGGCAGACTTAGGGGGTGTTTCAGTTGGCCAATTGTCTCATAATTGAACCTTGGACTAGGGAGGTGGCTATAGAGAGATAAAGAATGAGGGATTCCTAGCATGCTTAGGATTTTAAATTCACAGGATGTGGTGATGAGCTGACAATGTCAGGTGGGGAAAGGAGGTTTCTAGTGGAAAGATACTTTCTGGAAGGTGGATGCCACTCACTGGCCCAGAGACACAAGTGAGCCTGTGCAGATTCATGGAGTTGGAGGTGCTTTTGAGACACCTGAATGACAGACATCGGGATTGGAATTCTGCGTGAATGTCTGGCCTAGAGATGGGAATTTGGCAGTGATGGCCCCACGTGGGGTATGGCTGAGAAGTGAGGAAAGAAGAGGAACCTGGTCAGGAATATCATGGACAACTGATCTATTGAGTTTCTTAGGATAAGAAATTCCTAAGTGACTGGACCCAGAGGTGGGCATTCTCCCCTTTGCAGTCCTCAGGGGTGGGGGTGGGGTATGTGGGGGGGCAGGCGGTGGGCATGATACCCACTTCTTGGAATGGAAAGCCAGAATTAGAATAAAATACACATATAAATGTGTGTCTGATGTCTTTGTCTTGGTTGCTTGTACTGAAGTGCAGGGCATAAGGACCCCATTTCTGTGCAACTTTCTGCTGCCTGTAGAATTGAAGGAAGGGAAGGGCACTGATTTCAACCTGTCATCGGTTTCTTTTCCAGAAGCCCTCTTGATTAAATTTCCAGTACAGGTGCACCGTTACAGACATAGGCATGCAGCTCGAAGGCACCCACTTTAGTTTATCTATTTGGAAAGGTAGTTTAGGGAAATGAAGGAAAATGGCTCTAATTATTTTCCTGTTAGGGGACAAAAATATGAGAATGCCACCCTCCTTGCTTAGGAGTCTCCTCGTTTACTTAAGGAAAACAGAGCAAATGTTCTCACTCAGGACGTGTTGCTTCCTGTGTAGAGTGATTGCTAGGAATGCCAGGAACCTCAAAATGTCTATTGGAAAAGAGGTGGAGGTCCACTGTGGTGATTGGGAATAGAGCAGTAGGCAGTCATGTGGGCTCATCCTGAACTTACCTCAAGGGATGTCTTTTGATTTTTTGTTTTTAAAGGAAATCATTTAAAGAGAAGAAATAACAATAATAACAGGAAGAAAATAGTTTATGATAATAATAAGTATTAGAGGAATACTAATTGGCATATACATATATAAAAGTACCACACTGCAGTATTTGTGACTGAAGAATTATGCGAGAGGCAGTGTTAAATGGTGTGAAAATATGGGAAACCTCATATTTAGCGTATAGACAACAGGAAGAAGAGAGGATTGCTCAGAGCAGCTATAGAGCTGTGGGGAACTACTGAAATTAGGATTTTCCCAATAACATTAGCTTTCTGCTGAAGACTTCCAATGGCATCTTAGAGTTACTCTGTCACCAGTGAACCCTCCAGAAACAACAGATAAGGAAGACATGATTTTTGACCTCAAGTTCTGAAGGGAAAGGTATGTAGATAAACAGGAAGGTAAAGACAGCTTCTCGTCTAATATGTGTTTTTATTTCCTGATTTGTACAGTTTAAAATGTTTTCTCCTATTCTTTTTCTCTTTTCTCTCTTATCCTGTGGAATTTGAGGAGGCAAATTGCCAACAGTTTTAAATAAATAGGGGTTTTAGAATTTTTGAATGGTTTGAAAATAATCTTTATTTTTTTTTTCAGGAAAAAAATGCATTGCTGCCAGGTGTTTTTTAAAGCTCTGCTTAATAAAAATTACATGAGTATTTAAACATAGGTTTAAACTTTAAATAAATAATTTTAACGATGAACTGAGTACAGGAGTCTGAAAGGGAGATCTAAAGTTATTTTTATGTTTATTTATTTATTTATTTATTTATTTATTTATTTATTTTAAAAGATTTTATTTATTTATTTGACAGAGATAGAGACAGCCAGCAAGAGAGGGAACACAAGCAGGGGGAGTGGGAGAGGAAGAAGCAGGCTTCCAGTGGAGGAGCCTGATGTGGGGCTCGATCCCAGAACGCCAGGTTCACGCCCTGAGTTGAAGGCAGACGCTAAACGACTGAGCCACCAAGGCGCCCCAAAGTTATTTTTATGTTTAGAAATTAAATTTACTTTTATGAAATAAAGAAAAAAAAACACTTGTAGGGCTGTTTCATGGTAAAGTAGTTTCAGAACTGGTAGGGAGGAAATAAGGTATTTGCTAAAATGAAAGGCATTTTTTATTTCTGAAAACATGCTCTGTAGCTACTGAGATTTGATGTGATTTTGGACCCCTTGAAAACTGGTTTTATTATTTCCATAAGCAGTGACCCTTTTCTAATCTTCAAATTAAGTGTTATTTAAGCTATTCAGTTGGCCAATGACCAGATTACTTGCCCAGTCCAGCTTCCACAAGGAGTGGGGAACGGTCTGTGGTTTTTTGTTTTTGTTTTTTTTCACATCTTGCCTGCGGATTTGTTCTTTCATTGATCTCCTTATTTACAAATTTTCAGTAATAAGTGTCTGCGCCGTTTTCAGTAGCACGGTTTTGGAGGATAGTGATTTGAGGCTTTCGTATTAATGGAGTGTAGAATTTCCTTCCCATGTTAAGGACTGACGAGCTTTCATAAAATACCCCTAGAGGGCGCTCATCAGCCAGCAGCGTCAGGAAGAAGCCCCAGTCTCTTGCAAGGGGAACAGAGTAGTAGTCTCCGGGGGCAGAGCACAACAGGCCTATGAAATGGTTGAAATAGACGCCATTAACAGTTTTTCTGCATTCTTTCACCTAGTGTTCTCTCAGGTATTAACAATAATAGTTTTTAACAGTGGCAGAGTTCAGTTATTTGATCCTTTGTATTGGTGCTTGCAATCTTTACAATTATGAATTGGGAAGTATTAATTGGGAAAATGAAGGCAAATTACATCTAAATATTCTGTTGGTCTTAGACATTATGTTTCTGGATTTTCTACATGTTTGGGTTTTACAGAATCTTTTTTGAATCAGTGTGATTTAATAGGAAGTCTGCTTAATACGTAGATGACCCTGGGCAAATTTAATAAGATTTTGTTTTCTCATCTGTAAAACAGGCGCCTGGAGCCCATTTGACAAGGGTTCTGTGATAATTAAATGAGGGTGTTTGTGAAGGAATCTGGCTGATAAGAATTGCTAAAGAATATATTGTCAGAATTAAACACTTTAATATTTTAATATTTTTTCTTCTCTTTGGGTGTTTTATATTATGTATGTCTTGTTTAATCATTTGTGTAAAAAAAACTTCTAAGCAGAAAAAATTTCTCTCTGAAAAGTTTTACAATTTTCTGCTCATCAAGAATAAAGACATTGTTTTTGAATCTTCTATGTCCAATGAAATTAAATGTAAGACAGAAAGCAGAAGTATTTTCTGACATAGGGTGTTTGTAGCTTTGATTCTAAGGTCAGTAATTTATTGAAGGCTTTTAACACCCACCACTATATACACACCTGTCCAGTGGATCAGCTTCACCAGTTCAAGAAAAAAAAAACCCTACTGTATTAATTGTGATCATTTAAAATATTAAGCACAGTCTTTTATTAACAAGAAAATAAAAGCTTTGGGGGCACCTGGGTGGCTCAGTCATTAAGCGTCTGCCTTCGGCTCAGGTCATGATCCCAGAGTTCTGGGATCAAGCCCCACGTCGGGCTCCCTGCTCAGTGGGAAGCCTGCTTCTCCCTCTCCCACTCCCCCTGCTTGTGTTTCCTCTCTCGCTGCCAAATAAATAAATAAATAAAAATCTTAAAATAAATAAATAAAAGCTTTGTAAATTTTATGTTACTCTTTGCTCCTGTTTTGATTTT
>NC_048231.1:47869048-47893327 GCF_002007445.2 Ailuropoda melanoleuca
GTCAGAATTAAACACTTTAATATTTTAATATTTTTTCTTCTCTTTGGGTGTTTTATATTATGTATGTCTTGTTTAATCATTTGTGTAAAAAAAACTTCTAAGCNAAGTCAGAATTAAACACTTTAATATTTTAATACTTTTTCTTCTCTTTGGGTGTTTTATATTATGTATGTCTTGTTTAATCATTTGTGTAAAAAAAACTTCTAAGCAGAAAAAATTTCTCTCTGAAAAGTTTTACAATTTTCTGCTCATCAAGAATAAAGACATTGTTTTTGAATCTTCTATGTCCAATGAAATTAAATGTAAGACAGAAAGCAGAAGTATTTTCTGACATAGGGTGTTTGTAGCTTTGATTCTAAGGTCAGTAATTTATTGAAGGCTTTTAACACCCACCACTATATACACACCTGTCCAGTGGATCAGCTTCACCAGTTCAAGAAAAAAAAAACCCTACTGTATTAATTGTGATCATTTAAAATATTAAGCACAGTCTTTTATTAACAAGAAAATAAAAGCTTTGGGGGCACCTGGGTGGCTCAGTCATTAAGCGTCTGCCTTCGGCTCAGGTCATGATCCCAGAGTTCTGGGATCAAGCCCCACGTCGGGCTCCCTGCTCAGTGGGAAGCCTGCTTCTCCCTCTCCCACTCCCCCTGCTTGTGTTTCCTCTCTCGCTGCCAAATAAATAAATAAATAAAAATCTTAAAATAAATAAATAAAAGCTTTGTAAATTTTATGTTACTCTTTGCTCCTGTTTTGATTTTGGTAGGAAATCAAGTGTTCATCCATAGCTATTTTTTTTATTTTAAAGATTTTAATTAATTTATTTGAGAGAGAGTGAGAGATAAAGCACAATGGGGGAAGGGGCAGAACCAGGGGGAGGAGCAGACTCTCCACTGAGCCGGGCAGATGGGGCTCAATCCCAGGGTCCTGGGATCATGACCCAAGCCAAAGATGGTTGCTTAGCCACCTGAGCCACCCAGGCACCCCTCATCTGTAGCTATTAAGTGCAGGAGAAAGATGCTGTCCGACACCTAGGACTGATCTCAAAATTGACTTTGGAAAAGTTGAGCTCCTTTTATGAGAGTGTAAACTAAACCCACCTCTCTGTTAGGCTTTGATGATGTGATTGATGATTAATTAGATTTATATTTTGCTGAAGGAATAAAACCTAAAGTTGCCAGATCTCAGTGTGCTCACCCTGTGAAGTTGCAATAATGCAGGTGCTCCTTTTAATACTCAAAGATTGGGAGAAGTCATGCCAGTAGCCAGCAGAATGGAACAGGGCAGAGTGGAACCTCTTCCTGGTTTCTGTGTCCCTTCCCATGAGGTGGTTACACACTTTAGTTCTGGGAAAAATTCTTTTCTGGGCCAGACAAACCCAGTGTTCCAGGCTGAGCCCAAGCCAAGACCAAGTCAGCTCATGGCCCATGAAAGTTCTTTGGTGCTGGCCACCAAAACACTTTCTCTGGGACAGCCAGAACAGTGGCTTGTTCTCCTCCAAACTTCCCATTTCAAATGACTGACTCTCTCCAGCCTCCCAGCCAGGTACAACCATCCTTGTCCACTGGTGAATCTGACCCCACCAATCCTGCATGAGTAAAATAAAATAAGAGCTCATTTCTTCGTCTTTCTCATTGCAGTGAGGGCACCCCATAACTCTACAGTATCTGTTCATGTAAGCCTGGCCATGTGAGTCAGTCCCCCTAGGGACCCCCACATTTATAGCACCAAAAGCCTAGAGCACCTGTGCTGTATTCTTATTTTACATCAAACCACGGGGTTTGAGCTGATCTCCAACAGCCAAGTACAGTCCTGACCATGTGGTGGATGGGTCAGAGGGAACCAGCCAACTTTTTCTAAGTGATGGGAGCACAGTTTAGACTTTTCCCCAATATGCTGTTCCTGGAATCTTTTGTTCCCCAGATGGAGTGCCACCTCCATTCTATGAAAGTTGAGGTAGAAGTTGTGATGGGTAGGGTGGGATTTGATGAAGTAGGAACCTACCAGTCCTGCTACCAGCCTCTAAGCCAGAGGTCGGCAGACTCTGCAAAGGGACTAATAAAAACTATCTTAATCTTGGCAGGCCATATGGTCCTGTCACAGTTCAACTTGGTCATTGTATTGTGAAAGCAGCCATGGACAACATGTAAATGAATGACAATGTCTGTGTTCCCAGTGAAAGTGTATTTATGCAGATAGGTGGTGGGCACTGTGGGCTACCATTGGCTGCTCCTGCTCTAAACCATCCCACCCCTGCTGGCTCCACAGAAACATGGCCAATAAAGCACCCTTCTGACTGTAAGGACCAAGATCCGGGAATAAAAGAGAACAGATATCTGCTTAACTTGCTCAAATCCTCATTAGGGCTAACTGTTGCCTCTGGAAGCTTCTGAAGTCTTAATAGATAGCAGGACTGTCATATTCAGGCAGCTCTCTCACAGCGGCAGGGGAAGAATGCCACCATCTGGAATGGATTAGGAGCGCACTCCTTGTACATTTGTAGACTAACGCTTTGTGCATTTTGGTGGGCCTGTGGGCAGTGGGCTTCTTCATATAACAGGCATATCCCCATAGACTATTTGCAAGAGTGACATTATTTTTTTTTCCTCCCTCCTTAGCTGCACTGCAAAATGTATGCTCAGTGGAAAATTCTCCAATTAACACTTAATCAAGTGGCCCAACAGACCACTTTTCCTCTCAGCTGGCCTCCAGCTTTGAAGATAATTACTGGCACCCAGACAGGAAGTCCCAGGGCTCAGCCATGGGTTGGGAGCTCTCCTGTAAAGCCACAGCAATAGCCCCAGTCACCCTATTATATACCTCATGATTTGCCTTGGATGTGGCAGTCTTTAGAACACTGGGCCAGGGGGCGCCTGGGTGGCACAGCGGTTAAGCGTCTGCCTTCAGCTCAGGGCGTGATCCCGGCGTTATGGGATCGAGCCCCACGTCAGGCTCCTCAGCTATGAGCCTGCTTCTTCCTCTCCCACTCCCCCTGCTTGTGTTCCCTCTCTCGCTGGCTGTCTCTATCTCTGTCTAATAAATAAATAAATAATCTTTAAAAAAAAAAAAAAAAAAAGAACACCTGGCCAAATACCGTAAACCATTGAGGGCTTGCCTTCTTGAATGCTCATGTGTGGGTACATGATAAGATCCTTGTTGCAATGTCTTTGCTGGGACCAGCATGCCCCAGCAAAGTTAAGCTTGACTAAAACCCGAGAGCATGTTAGCATTTGCCATGGGATTGACAAGACAGAGCTGCACTTGGTGGTCTGCTGAGTCATTCTGCATGTTGCCATTAAATGGATCCTTCCAGAATTGTTCAGATGGTTGGAGGCTTGTGTTTGAGAATGGTAATTGCTGCTTCAAATCCTGAATGATAACTTGTATGTGTATACATTTTCTTCTAAGAGGGAAGATCTGCCCTGTAGATGTTATTTCTATACTCTTTATTTTCCTTCTGTTGAATTCTAAATAATGTGGCCTATAAAACTGAAAAAGCAGCAAAAATAAAATTTCTTTTGGTAATGATTTCAATATTACTGTTCCCCCCCCCTTTTTTTTTAATAAATTGCAGTTTCTGTGAGTGACCACTAATGTAAGACAGTGGTCTTTTCTTCTATATTAAAATAAGAGACCTTGTTTCTTTTCAATCCTTCCACTCAACCCAAATTTTGCTCTTTCATGCCTCTCTCATCACATTTATTTCGTCCATTTCTAGAGCTTTCTGATCTAACCTGCTACTTGACTTACCGATCTTCAACATTTGTGATGAAGTAGAGAGGGAAAGTTACCAGCCTACTGCTTCAAGCCCAAACTCCTTTGCTGGGGTCTCACCCCCAACCTCTTCCTTCCCTTTCTCTGCCTCCACCCCTTTCCTTAAAATAGGTAAAAAAAAATAAGTCTCCTACTCCCACCCCAGACTCCCAGCACTGCTCCTCTGAAGCAACCATGATTAATAGTTTGCTTGGGGTTTTTCAGAAAGTCCTCTGTACGTGCAAACATCCAGGCCCCTTTCCTTGTTAAAGAGGTGGTATGTGGTGTCCAGTCAACGTTTTGTATTTTGTGCTCCTCATTCACTCCTGCCTCTTGAAGATTGTTCCACATCAGCACATGTGGGTTGACCCCAAACCTTTTCATGTCTCATGGGTAGTTTCCAGGGTCTTCCACACTCAGCTCCACCTTTTCCCAGTAACCATTAATCATCATTGGTCTCCAGTATCCTCGGATAGTGTCAGGATTGCTTTCTCCCATCCCTCAAGAGGTGTGTCCCTCTCTGCCCTGATGCCACAAGTTTCCTTCCTGTGTGCTTGATGTTTTAATCTGGCACATCCTTCAGGGCCCTGCTCATCCTGTCCGTTACTAACATTTCTCGAGATTGTGCTTGTCAGGTTAGCACTTAGTTGTTCCCTTTGTGTCATCTTCTTTCCCTCTGACGGAGCCGATGGTCCCTCTGGGCAGCCCCTCTGACCTTCTTGTTCCTCCAAAGTGCCTAGCACAGTGCCAAGAACTAACTTCATTGGATTCTTCCTCAAAGGCATGGTCACATCCATCACTTTCCCTTTCCTATTGTGAGCACTTTAGGGAAGGGGGCCTCTGGTCTGCTTTTGAGATTGTTCACATCCCATATTGAGTCATTCTGACACTCCCCCCAAACAGTAAAGGCCAGGGCTAAGTTTTTTTTTTAATTTTTTTAAAGATTTTATTTTTTTATTTGAGAGAGAGAGCACAAGTGGGAGAAGAGACGGAGAGGGAGAAGTAGATTCCCCGCTGAGGAGGGAGCCCCATGTGGTGTTCCATCCTAGGACCCTAGGATCATTACCTGAGCTGAAGTCAGTCGCTTAGCCAATGAACCACCCAGGCACCCCCAGGGTTGAGTGTTATAGTTTTATGGACCTCTATTTATTGTCATTCTAAGGTGGAGCCTGAAACCATGATTTTATTTTACCCTTTCTGTTATGATTTTCCCAGCTTGCTTATAAAACTCAAACATAGGCATCAGCACACATTGCAAGACATACAGGTATTTTCATATCCACTGAAAGATATGCCAAGAGCAGACTCTAAAGTAATTGAAGTGACATGATTTTAGAGAAAGAAGAGGTCTCAGCAACCTGGTTGGGGCCTAGTGAGTCACCCAGACTTAAGGGAGGTTAGAATTCAGGCCTTGGTTGCCATGCCGTGGGTGTCTTTGTTGCATTTGGCCGCCTCTGCCCTGCTCAGTCCTTATCCCCCACCCCTGCCCTCGTGGGTCAGGTACCGTGGCTTCTCCTACCTCTTCTTCCTCAGGAGGTGGAAGCATTTACAATTCATATATAACCTATTGCCTACAGTTAGGGCTAATTGAACACATCAGTTAGGCATCGTGGTTTCCTCCATGATGTTCAGTAACTCAGAGGCAGACCAAAGCCCAAAACATCCCTTGGAAGTCCTTCAGTTGTTCTTTGAAAGTTCTGTTTCTTGTTACGGTTTTCTTGATGTCATTTTTCTTTGGAGAGTCTTTTTAGTCCCTGGAAGGCATCTTAGTGGAGTGATAAATTGTTGCTCCATTTTGAATAAATGAATATGGTGTTTTCACTAAGGGAAGCCCTTTGTTCGGTGTGGTGAGCTCTGTTACCTTCTTACTGGGTGCTGAAGGATGTGCAATCACTTTCACATAAAGAAGGAACTTTTTATGAAAACACACACACACACGAAACCCTGGAAAAAACAGTAATACAATATTACTGTTTTTTTCTGCTTTTTGCAGCAGAAAAAGCTTTGTTGAGGTGGAAATTTGAGTATTAGGATTAAGAAAAGATTAAGCATATAAATAGGTGATCACGACAGGTAGAAGGTGCCTGGTAGTTGAGATGTGGGAAAAAAGAATGAAAGAAAATGAAGAATACAACTGGGATGGCAGAGGGAATAAGTGTACCTTTTTATTTGCTCATCAGTGTTTGTGTTCACAAAGTAGTACAGCAGATGCAATGAAGTCGCTTCAGAACTTTTCCTTAAGGGCAATATCAACTCGTTTGTACCCTCCAAGGGTATAACAAGAGTGCAACAAGTGTGTGCTGGTCCTGTGATGAAAGAAGTACATCAAATTTTCCCAGATGTAAACTATCAGATGTCTTATTATCAAAACGCTTATAGTCTTACTCGTCCTTTAGACCTAGCACTTTTTATAGTAGGATCTCTTAGGCACTATAAAAGGCACAGACAAGCTAACCTTATAGAGACAATAATATCACAGTATCACTTATTTTTACAGCTTGAAAGATTATTCTAATTTTCTAATAAAAGATCTGATGAATTACAAAAAGATATCAAGCTAAGTGTAGTCTGTAGAAAACTGGAGAAATAACACTTATTTTCTTGCTTAGAAATGTAGATTTCAAGCAGTTGGTGTCCAAGTTGAATTCTGATATTTAAGGCACCTCAAATCAACATAAGTGGTATGAAATTTCAGAGAAGCTATATAATAATTAAAAGGGATGGGGATTCCATTAATGAAGCCATTTGCTTTGGTTCCTTGATAAAGTTTGATTTCTTAACAAGCCATATGTATGTAACAAAGATCTAACACTCAAAACGTCTCTGCTCATGCTGCATTCAGAGGATGGATTCAGCCGGAATTAATGCTGTATCTTTCGGCTGCCCATGAAAATGTAATGTCTAAAAATTGGATTATCTTGCTATAACAACATGGTTGCTATCCAGTCTGGGGAAGATCTTGGATGAACATTTATAGCCACGAGTGGGCCATAAAAAATGGGAAATCCTTGCTTTCCAGATTACAGATCTAGACCCTTCTTTTTCTTGTTTCCAGTGACTTTCTCTTTTCCCCCACCCCCCATCTTGTCCATCCTGCGGGATGAGGGAACTTATCTTTCCTGCAGATAAGCGCACTTTAGGGAACATGCTAAATGCAACTCACCAGTGAGCTTGGCACAGACTTGGACTATGAAGCAAACCTTCTGGGTGCATGCCTTTATACCTGCACACCCTGTTTCCACCTCGTGGCAGCTGCAGCTGCGAACAGGTGAAACCTGAACACCCATCAACAGGAAAGGAGGCAGGTGACCTCAGAACTTAGGATCTGGTAGTGTAGTCACATAACTCAGTCTAGAACAAGTCTATGGTGATGAAAGGAGGTATTGTTGCCCTACATTTTTCATGGTGGACCTGTCTGGAATTATACAAGTGCGATATATTATCTTCTCATTTTCTTTAGACAAAACGATCAGCTAGAAAGGGAGGACACATCATGCCAAGAATTATCTAAGTGAAACCAAATGCAACAGCCTGAAACACTTGGACTTGGTTGTTTCCAAAACCTGTTCTTCCTTTGTGGAATGAAATCAGCCCAAATTGCTGTCTGGAATGCACTAACCATCGCGAGGGTGCTCTGCTTTTAACAACACGTTAGGAGAAATTGTTTCTATGCCAGCCCCGGGAAGGTTATGATATATTAAGTTTTACAAGCCTGGTTCCTTGCTTGGTAGGGAAAAACTGATAAAGGAAAACTATGTTGCCAGGGACTTGCCCCAGCGTGCATCTGGAATGTCTCTGCAACCAAAGCCTGGCTTTGGATTTGCTGTGATAGCCTTAGGCTTTTGGTGATTTCACCACTCCTCTCCTCTGATAGCTGCAGTGTGAAGAATAAATCGGCTGAGAAAACAGTGACAAGAGCCTTGCATTCCACAGTCTAGAGAGGTCCTAACAAAAGTAGATATTTGAGGTCAGGAACAATAAGAACTAGTTTTATGGAAATGGAAAATTTAGAAAAAAAAAACAAAAATACAAAAAAAGTAGAATTTTTATAATGCCTCACTTTTCTTGTTTTGAAGTGTAAGGATTAAGAAGTGAAACTTTCCCTTTCCCTCCCACTGACCCCCAGAGGAACCACACTGAACAGTTTAGCAACCATCACACCAGACTGCTCCCTGTGCCTCTCTATCAGACTAAAACACATCTGCACACATATATTTTTATGGCATTTTTACCATATTGGACCATACTGTATGGATTGTATGATAGTATCTCTTTTTACTTAATCTTTGACATAGATATTTTTTCAAATCAGTTCACATAAATCTACTTCACTTTAAAAGTTGCTATGTAGTATTATGGTACATGTATATATTACAATTTACAAAGTCGTCCCAATTTCGATGTACCTGTAGGTTATTTTTGAGAGAAGTACATTACAAATAGCAAACATTTTAGATGTTAGAAATCATTTAGTTGAAATTTTTCTTTTCATAAGTGAGGAAATGGAAACCCAGGAAGGCTGAATGACTAGCACAATTAATGGAGAGCCATGAATAGAATATTAATGTGTCCTGGGTTCTTCCTGTCATCTCATGATTTTTAGATATGAGGACTCATTCTATGTTAAAAAGGAATCTGAGGGAGTTCAAGGGAGGGCAGAGACAAAGAAGCCATTCATTCTTTCACTCACTCCCTCACTCCCTCAAGTTCTCTCCTAGTTGCTAGGGACACATCGCTAAAGAAACCAGAGAACAGCCTCAGCCCTCAGGAAGCCCACACTTCACTGGATGGGTGGGGAGAGAGGAGAATACACAGAATAAGTAAGTAAATTATGTTATACTGGAAAGTGATCAAATCTATGGAGAAAAATTCAGCTGGAGTGAGGTGGGGTCTGGCGGTCATATTACAATTTTAAGTGAGAGGGTCAGATCAGAGAAGACCTCGCTGACTTTTTAGAAGAAAAAGAGCTTTAGTGAGGTGTAATTGACATACAATAAACCACACATACTTAAAATGGACAGTTGAGAGGTTTTGGCATATACAGTATATGTGCAAGGAACAATCACCATGGGACGCCTGGGTGGCTTAGTCGGTTGAGTGTCTGTCTTTGGCTCAGGTCACGATCCTAGGGTCCTGGGATCGAGTCCGGCGTGGGGCTCCTTGCTCAGTGAGGAGCCTGCCTCTCCCTCTGCCTGCTGCTCCCCCTGCTTGTGTGCTCTTTCTCTGATAAATAAATAAATAAATAAATAAATAAATAAATAAATAAATAATAATTAAAATCTTAAAAAAAAGAAGAAGCAATCACGGCAACCAAGATAATGAACATCCATCCCTCCTAAGAATTTCCTCCTGTCCTTTGTAACCCATCCCTCTTGCCCCTCCCTGCCACCCCACCAGTAGCTGTTACTGTCACTCTACATCAGCTGAAATTGTCTAGGCATTGATATAAATGGATCATATGACATGGACTTTTTTGGAGGGGGGAATGGCTTCTTTCACTCAGTTTAATTATTTTGAGATTCATCTTGTCGAGTGTACCGACAGTTCATTCCTTTTAATTGCTGAGTACTATTCTATTGTTTACCCGTTGGCCATCTGATGGATATGTAAATTGAAGTTTTGGCTATTATAAATAAAATTGCTATGAACATTTGTGTACGTATTTTTGTGTGGACATAAGCTTCATTTCCATCAGATAAAATCTTCTGCCATTTAAAAAAACTTATTTTTTAGAGTTTTGAGAGTTTTTCAATATTCTGAGTATAGCTCCTTTATCAGATACATGATTTGCAAGTATTTCCTTTTCCTTCTCTTAACAGCATCTTCTGAAGAGCAAAAGTTCCTTAATTTTGTTGAAGGCCCATCAATCATTCTTTTCTTGGAAGCATTTTGTGTGATATGTAAGAAATCTTTGTCTAGTCCCAATCACAAAGGTTTTATCTTAGGTTTTCATATGGAAGTTTTAGAGTTTTATGTTTTACATTTAAATTTATGATCCATTTTGAGTTAATTGTTGTGATTTAAAAAAAATTCACAATAATGACCTATTGTTCCATCGTGGTTTATTGAAAGCACCATTCTTTATTCTTTCTCCATTAATTTCACTTTGTAACTTTGTGCAAAATAAACTGACATGAATGGGCTTATTTTGGGACTCTTTATTCTGTTCCATTTGTCTATATGTCCATCAATACACCAATGCAAGATTATCTTGATCATTATAGCTTTATAATAAGTCTTAATATCAGATAATGCAAGTCCTCCAAATCTGTTTTTGTTCAGAGTCATCTTTGTAATTGGCTATTCTGGGTTCTTTGCATTGCTATATGAATTTTTGAATCAGCTTACCCATTTCTAAGAAATGCCTATAGAAATTGTGATCTGTCCCCCTGCTTATGTTCCCTCTCCCACTAGCTGTCTCTATCTCTGTCGAATAAATAAATAAAATCTTAAAAAAAAAAAGAAATTGTGATTTGGATTGTGTGGAATCTATAGATTGGTTTGCAGAGAATTGCTACCTTAACAATATTGTCTTTTGATCTATGGTCTGTGTCTTTGTTTATTTGGGTCTTTAATTTCCTCTCAGCAACGTGTTCTAATGTTCAGTGTAAAGATCTTTCACATCTTTTGTCAGATGTATTCCTAAGCATTTTATGTTTTCTGATGCTGTTGTAAATGGTATTAATTTTTTTAAATTCTAGTTTCTAATTGCTTATTACTAACACATAGAAATATAACTGATTCTGTACGTCTTACATTCAACAACATTGCTAAGCTCTCCTGTTAATTCTCATAGGTATTTTTTTAATTACATAGGATTTCTACACAGACAATCATGTTGTCTGTGAATGAAGGATTTTTTTTCCTTTCAGTCTACATGATTTATACTTCTTTGTCTTGCCTCACAGGTTAGAAATTCCAGTATAAAGTTGAACAGAAGTGGTGAGAATAGACATTCTTGCCTTTTTCCTGATCTTAGTGAGCAACCATAAAGTCTTGTATTATTAAATATCATATTTAAGAATGTTTTTGCTGTAGGTTTTCTTTTAAAGACTATTTTTTAAGAGCCATTTTAGGTTCACAGCAAAATTAAGAGGAAGGTGTAGGGATTTCCCATATGCCCCCTGGCCCCACACATGTACAACCTCCTGCATCATCACCATCCTCCACTAGAGGGCACATTTATTATAACTGATGAACCCGCACTGACAACCACCAGAAGTCCGTAGTTTAATTATGGCTCACTCTTGGTGTTTACCCTACGGGTTTCCACAAATGTATAATGACATATATCCATTATTGTAGTGTCATACAGAGTGTTTTTATTGTCCTAAGCTGTATGTTTTTTATACATGCTTTTTATCAATTAAGAAGGTTCCCCTTCTTGTTTGGTATTTCTTTCAAATGCCTTTTCTGTATCTGTTGGCATAATTCTATGTTTTTTTTCTATTTTGGTCTGTTAATGTGGTGAATTACAGTCATTAATTTTAAATGTTAGAGTGACTTGCTCGAATTCCTGGGATAGATCCTATCCCTCTTACATACTGTAGGATGTGATTTGCTGAAATTTTGTTTATCATTCTTGTATCACTATTCATGAGGAATATCGTTCTGTGGTTTTATTTTAAAGTCTTTGTCTGGTTTTGATATTGGATTAATGCTGGCTTCATAGAATGAGTTGGGAAAAAAAAACAGGATGCGTTGGGAAGTAGTCCCTCCTCTTCCATTTCTTGGAAAAGTTTGTGTTCATTGGTATTACTTCTTTAAATGTTTAGTAGTTTTCATGGGAAGGTTTCGAGGTACAGTTTGTTCTGTCAAGGAGGCAAGGAGCTATCCAGGCTATCTGTTTCTTCTTCAGAGAATTTTGGGAGTTTTGTTTCTCAGCAAATTTGGCCACTTCATGTGAGTTATCAAATTCATTACCATAAAGTTGTTCCTCATATTTGTTTTTTGTTCTTTTGATATCTGTGGAATCTGAAGTCCTAGCATTCTCAGTATTGGTCATTTGTTTTGCTTCTCTATTTCTCAGATCAGTAGTGCTAGAGGTTTGTCAATTTTGTTGATCTTCTTAGAGAACCAGGTTTTGTTGTGTTGATTGCATCTCTTATTTTGCTGTTTAATATTTCAATGATTGCAACTCTAATCTTTATTATTTCCTTCATTCTGATCAATTTGGGTTTAATTTTCTCTTCTTTTTAAAAATTTCTTAATCTGGAAAGTGAGCTAATTAACTCGAAATCTTTTTTTCTTTTCTAATATATGTGTGTTTAGTGCTACAAATTTCCCTCTATATGCTGCTTTAGCTCTATTCCTCATATTTTGATCTGTAGTGCTTTCAATTTTTTTTAGTTTAAAATATTTTCTAATTTACTTTTTGATAAATTTTTTTTGTCCATGATTGATTTAGATGTGTGTTATTTAGTTTCTAAATATTAGGAGATTTTCCAGACATCTTTCTATTATTAATTTCTGGCTTATATTATGGTCAGAGAATTTATTTTGTATGACCTGAAAGCTTTAAATAAATAAGACATTTTCTTTTATGGCCCAGAATGATGTGGTCTATCCTGGTAAATATTATATGTTAACTTGAAAGACTGTTGTTTCTGCTATCTTGTTGGGTGGAATGCTCTATAAATGCCAATTAGGTCGAGTTGGTTCATAGTCTTTTTTAAGTTTTCTATATTCTTTACTGCTTACTTTTAAAATTACCTATTGAGAAGAGGTGATCAAATCTCAGATTATAATTGTGAAATTTTCTATTTCTCCAGTAAGTTATCTCAATTTTTGTTTCTTGCATTTTAAAACTCTGTTCTTGTTTGAATCAACATTTAATATTGTTATGTCTTCTTGAAGATTTGACCCTTCCGTCACAATGAAATAGCCATCTTTATCTTTGATAATATTTTTTGTTCCAAAATCCTGCTTTGTCTATATTACTATAACTACTGCAGCTTTTTTTTTTGATAAGTGCTAGCATGATATATCTTTTTTCATTCTTTCACTGTTAATATATTTCTGTCTTACAGTGTGTTTCTTACAGCCATCCTATAGATAAGGTTTGATTTTTAAAATCCAATCTGAAAATGTTCTTTTAATTGGGATTTAGACCATTTACATTTAATGCAGTTATTAATATTGCTGATTTTACAGTCATAATATCTTGCTATTTTTAAAAAATTGTCCTTTTTTTTGTTTCTTTTTCTCTCTGCTTTCTGTTTTTGCTTTAGGATTTATACTATACAACTTTAACTTATCACTGTGCCTCAAATGAGAATATAGTTTTTCATGTATCATATAAGAACTTTCTAACAGTGTACTTTTATTTTTCTCATCTGGTTTTATGTTACTGTTTTCACATATTTCACTTTTACGTATATTATAAGTTTCACAATAGAATGTTGTTAGTTTTGCTTTTAAATAATTATCTTTTTAGGATATTTAAATAAGAAAAAGTCTTTTAAGTTTAGCTACATAATTACAATTTCTGGTGCTCTTTATTTCTTTGTGTTGTCCTTGATTTCATCTGGTTTTACTTTCTGTGTAAATAAATTTAAAAAAAATCATTTTATATAATGCAGATGAGTGCAGTGATGAATTCTTTCAGCCTTTTGCACATCTGAAAAGTTTTTATTTTCCTTTGATTTATTTTATTTTATTTTATTTTTTAAAGATTTTATTTATTTATTTGACAGAGAGAGAGATAGCCAGCAAGAGGGGGAACACAAGCAGAGGGAGAGGGAGAGGAAGAAGCAGGCTCCCAGCAGAGCAGGGAGCCTGATGCAGGGCTCGATCCCAGCACCCTGGGATCATGCCCTGAGCCAAAGGCAGACACTTAATGACTGAGCCACCCAGGTACCCCAATTTTCCTTTGCTTTTAGAATATATTTTCCCTGATTTTAGAATTTTATATTGAAATTTCTGTCTTCGAGTATTTTAAAAATCTTGCTTCACAGTCTTCTGGCTTTTGTTGTTTCCAACAACAAGTATTCTTTCATTTCTTTGTATCTTTATCTGTACTGTGTCCTTTCATTCTATGGATGCTTCTAAGATTTTGCTTTTGTTAATTTTAGGCAGTTTTATTATGATGTGCCTTGGGGTACTTTTCTTTATGTTTCTTTGCTTTAGGTCTCCTTGTCGTTCTTCCTCTTTCTCTGTCTTTTCCCTTTCCCCTTCTCCTTCTTTTTAATAGATCTTCCAAGTCTCTACTTAACATGTTTAATTTACCTCCTAAGTTCTTGAACATATGGAATAACATTATGAAAACTCTTTCAGCATCTGTTGTCTGGTGCTCAGTGTCTTAAAAATGTTGCTTGATTTATTTTTGTTGTTGTTGTTGCAGGAAGGAGGGTAAGTTCAGTCCTTATTACTCTATCTTTTCATGGGAAGTTCCTGCTTCATATGCTTCTTCAGTGATCTTTGTTGTTAGTATTTGGAGGCTTTTATAAAGTCACTTTCGAGAAAACACATCTTGCAGGCAGAAGAAATAGCTAGTGACAGTCCCTGGGGTAGGACTGTGTTCAGGCATGCTTGAAGAACATTCAGGAATCCAGAGTGGCTGCAGTGGAATGAACAAAAGAAGAAAAATAGAGGACAGATTCAGAAGAGTAGTGGGGGGTTAGATTGTGTATAATCTGGTAGATCTTTGAAAGGACTTCAGGTGTTTTTGAGGATCGGTTTAGAGAATTTGAGCAGAAGAGTGACATGATAAGACATGTTATCTGACATCATGACTTAAAACAGTTACTCTGACTGTTACATGGAGAATTGATTTTGGATTTCAGATGAGTATGGAAACCAGGAGGTGGGTGAGGTGACCATTTCAATCATCCACCCATCCATCCATGAATTAGATATAGAATTTCCACTGTCTCCCAGATATTTTAAGTTTTATTTATTTACCCATTTTTCAAATAACCTTTGAGTACTTACTGGCTACTGGCTCTCTAACAGTGAAAATACAACTCTGCCTTCTTAGAATTTTCATCTTCATGGAGTAGGCTCACATTTAATTACTTAACTACATTTGTGAAGAGTGCTCCAGAGGAGGTTACGCATGCTCTGAGAACATGTGATGGGGAATCTGATCTAGCTGGTGGGGGGTTAAAATTCAAGGGCAGAGAAGGCTTTCTGGGGGAGGGTCCTCACCTCAGCTTAAGGGGTGAACTGGAGTTATCTCTTGTAAGAGGGAATATTTGAAACAGGTTATGTTTTTTAGAAGTACCTGAAGTCAATGTAGCATAAAAACAAGGGAATAGGAGGGTCACCAAGTCTGAGATGATGCAGGGCTTTACAATATGTCCTCAGTGTTCCTATGTCACAAAGGCAATGAAAAACCACTGAAGGATTTTTAAACTGAGCAGCGGTGATCAGGTTTGAATTTTAAGACCACTATGATGACAGTGTGGATGGTGGATTAGAGGAAACAGGAAAACAAGTGGAGTGTTCCTTTAAGCGATTATTGCACAATTTGGGGAAGACCAGAGCTCTCCCAGGGGATATGTTGGGAATACAAAGGCTGCAGAAGGGAAGGTGTTGCTCTTCCAGAGCGCATAGTCTAGTGGAGGAAATAGGCACACACACCAGCATTTCCTCTACAGCATGGCCAGTATGATATGGAAGCACAGAAGGAAAACAGGCAATGCAGATGGAGCTTCAGAGAAGGTTTTCTGGAGAAGGGGATACAGGAGACTGGATGATTAATAAGTCAGTGGAAGATGTGGCCAGAAGTATCTCAGGCAGAAAGAATCTTCATTCTTTTGGTGAATAAATTAGCACTGCCTCCCTTTTAGTCCCAGATGGTAGGGCACACATCCGTGCTGGCATCTGGAATTTTCTCCAATGGGGATGAAATAAGTGAAGTTTTAGAGTTTTCATAAAAAATCTGAAAGTGAGGTTGGGCATATTGTATTTCCAGGAAGGTCACAGAGGAGGGTGTTGGAATTCAGGGAGGTTAATTGATTTGCCCAGCCCCACACAGAGAGTAGGGTGCTGTGACCATCCATAGCTTCCACCTCTTTTCTGTATCCCAAGGTTCACTGTGTTGTCTTGTGCCATCTGGGTCAGATAAAGCGCTGCTCTTCTCAGGCTCACAGATTATTTGCTATGGTGTCCCTAAAAGTTGTTCTTTGCTCAGTTTGGATAAACCTTAACAGCTCCTATTTCTAAGGTAACACTTCTGAAATTTTGTCTGATTAGGAGAAGATGTTGGTCAAAGAGTATAAACCTCCAGTGAATAGATGAATTTGTTCTGGGGATCTAATGCACAGCATTGTAATTATAGCTAACAATACATTTACATACTTACTTACAAGTTGCCAAGAAAGTAGATCTTAAATGTTCTTACTACAAAAAAGAAATGGTAATTGATGAGGTTGTGGAATATAGGTTAGGTTCAGCGGGGTGGAGTCCAGAGCCGACAACCAAGAAAGAATTCTTGAGGCGTCTTTGGTGCAAAATTGGTGGTTTATTAAAGCATGGGGACAGGACCCCCGGGCAGAAAGAGCTGCTGCCCCAGGTTGTGAGGGGTGCCTGATTATATACCATGGGGTTGGGGGAGGTAAGGTAAGGGGGAGGCTGAGAAAGAACTTTCATATGTTAACGAAGACTCACAGGATATTGGAGGCCTTGCTATTGTCAAGCCAAGGCTGTTTCCACTATCACTGTATCCTTATCAATGAGCTGCAGGTCCAAAAGAAATTCCATTTTATTTACATTTCCTTCTGCCTCAGCTTCTCTCAATTTTATGAAGGGGATGGTAATGTTAGGACTTCAGGAAACTGAATTATGGGTCTCTGGAAGTTAGGCTATTGATAAGAAAGCTTCTTCCTTGTAAATCACTAGGACATGTGTAAACCAAGGGAGACTCAGGTCTTGCAGGATTGTGATCTCTGTCAGTTAACCATTTGTTTTTTTCCTTCCATAGTTTTAGGGCAGCCAGGAGTACCTGAGGAATGTTGCATACATGGCGGGGGGCAGGTGCAGGGTGTCAAGTTCTGCTTTGTCCTCTGCTTGCCTTTGTTCCCTCATCAGTAATTATGGGACATAATGACCACTTTGGTGGTAACCATATTGCAATATGTAAGTGTATCAAATAAACACATTGTAAACCTTATACTTATGCAATGTTACATGTCAATCATATCTCAATAAAACTTGGGGGGAAGGGAAAAATCTTGAAGTCATTTATTATCTCACAGGTAACTCAGTCTTGTTGGAGATGACATGGAATGAAAAAATGTCTCACAAATTAAGAATGACCACACCCACATCACCACTTCACTTTCCTTGAGTGTAACCATGGTATAATTAACAAATTCTATTATGGTATTAAATTTTATCAACTTTCTA
The DNA here is from genome assembly GCF_002007445.2 of Ailuropoda melanoleuca. Taxonomy (NCBI): domain Eukaryota; kingdom Metazoa; phylum Chordata; class Mammalia; order Carnivora; family Ursidae; genus Ailuropoda; species Ailuropoda melanoleuca. The sequence goes on from NC_048231.1 coordinate 47,886,152, forward strand.
TTATTGGGGAGCAGTATTTTCTTTCCGAGAATTCTACATGGTGAGCATTTAGTCCCAGTTTTCTTCCTTGACTTCAGCCAGCATGCATGGGGTCCATTTCAACCTGTTGATAGTGTCCGAGGGCCAGCTCCAGGAAAAACTGTAAAGTGATTTCCCATCCCACTTTTTCCTTTTCTGATGAGGCTATCCCATCTGGCTCCTACTACTCTCAAATTACTGAGGTTCTTCCAGTCAGGAGGAAAATATCTGAAAAAATAACTATAATCTTGGTGTGAGTTACTAAATGTATTTAGTCTCACAGGAATGTTTTAGAAGAGAACCACAGAGAGAGAGGAACCCAAAGAAAGGAAAGACAGAGGAAGGTGCCTTGTGGTGTGGGGAGTGGGAGGCATTTTCAGTGGTGTTGGCCAGGAGGGCAGTTGCACACACAGGCATCCATGGACTTGGCCCTGGGTACATGTTCAGGAATGCACACTCATTTTAAAATTAGCATTAGCAAGGCAAAGTAGACCAGCTGCCAAAAGTTCCTTTACTACATTACAAGGAAAAGTAGAAATAAATGGTTTTCCTATTGATACTTTTATTCTTTGTTTAAGCCATACTGCCACACCAACTGTACTGCTTCTATTACTATAAATACGTGTCTCAATGACAGTAAAGTCCCATTACTGAGGTCATAGTTAGGTCTCTTTGTCACCAGAGCACTTGTGTGAAGATAAACTTTCACTGTCCCCTTGGATTAGCCCTTTGTGAGTGAGGGGAAAGGGGCTCTTTGGTGTGGTGGAGGGAGAAGCACCTGGTGTGAATATCACTCAATCCCTTAACAAGTGGGGTGAGTTTTAGCCCCTTTTGGGTTAAGCTGGGTTCAATTTTTGTAACCTTAAAGCAATGAGCTGAATAAAGAGATTGCTAAGAACTCCTTTATTCTAATCTCTTTCAATTTTATGGATGAGATGTCCCCTTGCACTGACCTGCTGAACACTACCAGCTAAAACCTGGTGATTTGAAGCAGTCTTTGATGAGGGTACAGAAGGCTGGATGAAGACAAAGCATAAGCCTAAACCCTACAACCTCTCTCCACCCCCTACTCTTGGGTGGGAAATATGATGTTCCTTTAGGAAGTTCCCAACCATCCTAATGTTAATGCCTTGCTAGAGGGAAAAGCAACCTTAACTTGACAATGGAAAGGCCTCTGGTATCCTATGAGTCTTCTTTAACATATGAAAGTATTTTCTCAACCTCCCTTTTTCCTTACCTCCCCCAACCCCATAGTATATAATCAGCCACCCCTCACAGCCCCAAGTCAGCAGATCTTTCTGCCCAAGTGTCCTGGCTCTGTGCTTTAATAAACCACCATTTTGCACCAAAGACACCTCAAAAATTCTTTCTTGGTCCTCGGCTCTGGACTCCACCCCATTGAACCTCACCTATATGCCCCGTAACTACCTCAGGCAGGGAGCCTTCTTCTCCCTCTGTCTGTGGTTCCCCCTGCTTGTGCTCTTTCCCTCTCTTTCTGACAAATAAATAAATAAAATCTGAAAAAAAAAGAAGAAGAAGAGCAAAATGTCAAAGTAGGTGTTCCTGTAAACTTTTTCCTCTCAAGCAACTGCAAATATTTAGAGTAATGCTAATTTTCCACTGGGAATACTGGTGCTGCCTCTGTCCTATCTTCCTCACTGCTGCACATTTGGATGGGTCTCATTTTGATCACTATTAGCGACTGCTTTATCCACCCTGTCAGACTGAATCCCTCTCAGTGGATGCTTGTGATTACCCAGGAAAACTGGAGGTGACGCAGGCAGCCCTGGACCTCGCTGTGATAGCATCATTTGGTGCTGGAGAGTGGGCCCAGCTGTCCCTCTCTTTGTCTCCTTTGTTCCATGGAGATACCACCTCCCACCCTTAGGCACAGCACATCAAGACACACTTGTGTGGAAGCGTTTCTACCAATATATGACTTTGTGACACTCAGTTCTGCCTTTCCCTTCAAACTGTTTCTAGCATGAATAGATGGGATGAGAGAGTGAGGTGACAAAGTCTTTCATATTGACTCCTCCAAGGTAACATAAGCTTCCATTTCCTCCTTTGTAGATGGGGCCATAGGAGTGAGGAAGTTGTGGAATATACGCGAGGTTCAGTGGGGTGGCGTCTGGAGTCTACGACCAAGAAAGAATTCTTGAGGCAACTTTGGTGCAAAATGGTGGTTTATTAAAGCACAGGGACAGGACCCATGGGCAGAAAAAGCTGCTCCAGAGTCATGAGGAATGGCCCATTATATACCCTCAAGTTAGGAGGGGGTTAGGGATAGCGCAAGTCTCTAAGGAATTTTGGAAGCAAGGTTTCCAGGACCTTGAAGAGGCTAGCTATTGTTGGGAAAAGGTCATTTATTACCATCTAATAAAACCTTAGTCATGAGACCCTTCAGATGTATATCAGTGGGCTATGTGCTTGGGGGATGATTGCCAAAACGTAACTTGGGGGTGGTGTTAGAGATAAAAGAAGTTTCCAAAGGAATTTTTATACGTTAAAGTAGACTTACAGGATCTTGTTGGAGGAGAGGGGGTAAGGCTAGGACAGCCTTTGGCCTTAGCAAAGTATTAACAACAAGGCAGCTGAGTTCCTAGAGGAATGTCACTGTGCCTGTTTCAAGGACTTGTCAATGGGCTGTAGGTAGTACGGAAATTTAATTGTGTCTACATACATTCCCTTCTGGAAGCTAGGTTACTGATAGCTTTGTTCTTGTAAACTGCTAAGACATTTGTAAACTGAGGGAGAATCCAGTCTTGCAATATTGTGATATCTAGGTTAACTGTTTCTTTGTCCTTTAGGGCAGCCAGGAGTGCCTGAGGAATGCTGTATACATCCCAGGGGGAGGGGGTTGCAGGATGTCAGCTTCTTTTCTTTTCTTTTTTTTTATTTTAATTTTTTTTATTATATGATGTTAGTCACCATAGAGTACATCCCTGGTTTCTGATGTAAAGTTTGATGATTCGTTAGTTGTGTATATCCCCCAGTGTACCATGAGATACATGCCCTCCTTACTACTCATCACCAGCTTATCCCATTCCTCCACCCCCCTCCCCTCTAAGCCCTCAGTTTGTTTCTCATAGTCCATAGTCTCCCATGTTTTATTCCACCTTCTGATTACCACCCCTTTCTTTATCCCTTTCTTCCCCTACCGATCTCCTGAGTTCTTATGTTCCATAGAGGAGAGAAATCATATGATACTTTTCTTTCTCTGCTTGACTTATTTCATTTAGCATTATCTCCTCCAGTGCCGTCCATGTTGCAGCAAATGTTGAGAACTTGTTCCTTCTGATAGCTTAGTAATATTCCATTGTATATATGGACCACAACTTCTGAATCCAGTCATCTGTTGAAGGGCATCTCGGTTCCTGCCATGATTTAGCTATTGTGGACAATGCTGTTATGAGCATTGGGGTGCATATGGCCCTTCTCTTCACTACGTTTGTATCTATGGAGTAAATACCCAGTAGTGCAATGGCTGGGGTCATAGGGTAGCTCAATTTTTTACTTTTTAAGGGACCTCCACACTGTTTTCCAGAGTGGATGTACCAACTTGCATTCCCACCAACAATGTAGGAGGGATCCCCTTTCTCCACATCCTCTCCAGCAATTGTTTCTTGCCTTGTCAATCTTTGCCATTCTAACTGGCTTAAGGTGGTATCTTAGTGTGGTTCTGATTTGAATTTCCCTGATGGCTAATGATTTTGAACATGTTTTCATGTGTCTGTTAGCCAGCCATTTGTATGTCATCATTGGAAAAGTGTCTGTTTATATCTTCTGCCCATTTTATGATTTATTTGTTTCTCATGTATTGAGTTTGAGAAGTTCTTTGCAGATCTTGGATAACAGTCTTTTATCTGTAGCATCATTTGCAAATATCTTCTCCCATTCCGTGGGCTGCCGCTTAGTTCTTTTGACTGATTCCTTGGCTGTGCAGAAGCTTTTTATCTTGGGGTGCCTGGGTGGCATGGCAGTTGGGAGTCTGCCTTCGGCTCAGGGCGTGATCCCGGCATTGCGGGATCGAGCCCCACATCAGGCTCTTCTGCTATGAGCCTGCTTCTTCCTCTCCCACTCCCCCTGCTTGTGTTCCCTCTCTCGCTGGCTGTCTCTATCTCTGTCGAATAAATAAAAAAAAAAATCTTTAAAAAAAAAAAAGAAGTTTTTATCTTGACGAAGTCCCACAAGTTCATTTTATCTTTTGTTTCTCTTGCCTTTGGAGATGTGTCATGAAAAAGGTTGCTTTGGCCGATGTCATAGAAGTTGTTGCCTATGTTCTCCTCTAGAATTTTGATGGATTCCTGTCTCACATTGAGGTCTTTCATCCATTTGGAGTTTATTTTTGTGTATGGTGTGAGAGAGTGGTCAAGTTTCATTCTTTTGCATGTAGCTGTCCAATTTTCCCAGCACCATTTATTGAAGAGACTGTCTTTTTTCCACTGGATGTTTTTTCCTGCTTTATCAAAGATTAGCTGCCCAAAGAGCCGAGGGTCCATTTCTAGGTTCTCTATTCCGTTCCATTGGTTTGTGTGTCTGTTTTTGTGCCAGTACCATGCTGTCTTTGTGATCACAGCTTTGTAGTACAGCTCGAAATCCGGCATTGTGATGCCCCCAGCTTTGTTTTTCCTTTTCAACAGTTCCTTGGCGATTCGGGGCCTTTTCTGTTTCCATACAAATTTAAGGACTATTTGTTCCAGTTCTTTGAAAAATGTCTTTGGTATTTTGATCAGGATAGTATTGAAAGTGTAGATTGCTGTNNTAGATTGCTGTGGGTAGCATGGACATTTTAACTATGTTTATTCTTCCGATCCATGAGCATGGAATATTTTTCCATCTTTTTGTGTTTCCTCAATGTCTTTCAAGAGTGATTTATAGTTTCTAGAATATAGATCCTTTACGTCTCTGGTTAAGTTAATTCCAAGGTAACATATGGTTTTTGGTGCTATTGTAAATGGGATGGATTCCCTAATTTCTCTTTCTTCAGTCTCATTGTTCATGTATAGAAATGCAACTGATTTCTGAGCATTGATTTTGTATCCCGCCATATTACTGAATTGCTCTATAACTTATAATTGTTTGGGCATGGATTCGTTTGGGTTTTCCATATAGAGTATCATGTCATCTGCGAAGAGAGACGTTTTGCCTTCTTCTTTGCCAATTTGGATACCTTTTATCCTTTTTTGTTGTCTGATTGCTGTTGCAAGGACTTCTAGTACTATGTTGAATAATAGTGACGAGAGTGGGCATCCTTGTTGTGTTCCTGATCTTAAGGGAAAGGCTTCTTGCTTTTCCCCTTTGAGAATGATATTTGCTGTAGGCTTTTCATAGATGGTTTTTTATGAAATTGAGGAATATACCCTCTATCCCTACGCTCTGAAGGGTTTTAATCAGGAAAGGATGCTGTATTTTGTCAAATGCTTTTTCTGCATCAATTGAGAGGATCATATGGTTCCTGAGTCTTTTCTTATGATATGATGTATCACGATGATTGATTTGTAAATGTTGAACCAGGCTTGCAACCCAGGGATGAATCCCACTTGGTCATGATGGATAATCCTTTAATGTACTGTTGGATTGTGTTAGCCAGGATCTTGTTGAGGATTTTGGCATGCATATTCATTAGGGAAATCGGTCTGTAATTCTCCTTTTTAATGGGGTCTTTGCCTGGTTTGGGGATCAAGGTAATATTGGCCTCATAGAATTAGTTTGATAGCTTTCCTTCTGTTTCTATTTTTTGAAATAGCTTTAGGAGAATAGGTATTATTTCTTCTTTGAATGTTTGGTAGAATTCCCCAGGAAAACCGTCTGGGCCTGGANCCATCCAGGCCTGGAGTTTTGTTATTTGGAAGGTTGTTTATCACTGACTCAATCTCTTCATAATTAATTAGCCTGTTTAAAAAACCAGTTTCTTCCTGTTTCAGTCTTGGTAGCTTATAGGTTTCCATGAAGGCCTCCATCTCTTCCAGATTGCTTAATTTATTGGCATATAGCTGTTGATAAAAGTGTCTAATAATCCTTCCAATTACATTGGTGTTGGTTGTGACGTCTCATTTTCATTCATAATTTTATTAATTTGTGTCCTTTCTCTATTCTTTTGGATAAGTCTTGCCAGTGGTTTGTCAGTTTTATTGATTCTTTCAAAGAACCAGCTTCTAGTTCTGTTGATCTGCTCTACTGTACTCCTGGTTTCTGATTCATTGATTTCTGCTCTAATCTTGGTCAACTCCTTCCTTGTCAGTGGGTTAGGCCTGTCCCTCTGTTGCTGTTCCAGTTTCTTGAGGTGAGAATATAGAAACTGCATTTTAGATTTTTCTATTCTTTTGAGTGAGGCTTGGATGGCTATGTATTTCCCCCTTAGGACTGCCTTTGCAGTATCCCATAGGTTTTGGACCGTTGTGTATTCATTCTCGTTGGTCTCCATAAATTGTTTAATTTGTTTTTTGATTTCCTGGTTTATCGAGTCATTCTTGAGCAGGATGGTTCTTAGCCTCCAAGTGTTTGAGTTTCTTCCAGGTTTTTCCTTGTGGTTGAGTTCCAATTTCAGAGCGTTGTGGTCTGAGAATATGCAGGGGATAATTTCAATCTTTTGGTATTGGCTGAGACCTGTTTTGTGTCCCAGAGCATGATCTATTCTTGAGAATGTTCCATGGGCATTTGAATAGAANTCTAATCTTGGTCATCTGCTTCCTCATGAGTGGATTAGGCCTGTCCCTCTGTTGCTGTTCCAACTTATTGAGGTGAGAATATAAAAACTGCATTTTAGATTTTTCTATTCTTTTGAGTGAGGCTTGGATGGCTATGTATTTCCCCCTTAGGACTGCCTTTGCAGTATCCCATAGGTTTTGGACCGTTGTGTATTCATTCTCGTTGGTCTCCATAAATTGTTTAATTTGTTTTTTGATTTCCTGGTTTATCGAGTCATTCTTGAGCAGGATGGTTCTTAGCCTCCAAGTGTTTGAGTTTCTTCCAGGTTTTTCCTTGTGGTTGAGTTCCAATTTCAGNAATAATTTCAGTCTTTTGGTACCGGTTGAGACCTCTTTTGTGACCCAGAACATGGTCTATTCTTGAGAATGTTCCATGGGCATTAGAATAGAATGAGTATTCTTTGGTTCTGGGGTGTAGTGTTCTATATATATCTATGAGGTCCAACTC
>NC_048231.1:47894097-47956244 GCF_002007445.2 Ailuropoda melanoleuca
CCCCCCCCCCAAGCCTTTCTCCCATTGCAGGTCTGTGTAGACAAGTTTGATGTAATTCTGATAATTTTGCCTTGGTACTGAGAAATTTCTTTGCCCTGGCCACTTTCAATACTGTATCCTTGGATCTAATATTTGCAGATTGCACTATGACATGACGTTGTGTAGGTTTGTCATGGTTGAACTTGGGAGGGGTCCTCTCTGCCTCTTGGACACGAATGTTTGTTTCCCTTGCTAGATATGGGAAGTTTTCAGCTACAATTTGTTCATATATCTCTTCTAGACCTCTGTTTTTCTCCACCTCCTCGGGGATGCCTATGATTCTGACATTGGAACGTTTCATTGAGTTAGGAATCTCCCATAACCTACATTCCTGAGCATGGATTTTTTGAGTCCAGATTCTATTCTAGCTTTCTCTTCTGCTAACCCATCCTCCAGTTCGCTGATACGTTCTTCTGCCTCATTCACCCTGGGAATTTTTAATTTCTTCCAGATTTGCTCTCATTTCTGCCCTTAGAGATTCTATCTCATTAACATTTTCGTTAATACTTTTGTCAAGTCTACACATCATCTTGACCATTGTTACTCTGAACTCCATTTCTGATAATTTGGTTATGTCCATATCCATTAGTTCTGTGACAGAGGCCACAGACTCATTGTCTTTTCTTTGCTGGGAGGGATTTCTCCTTCTCATCATTCTGATGAGGAGAGGTTGCAGGGTCTCCTTCTCATCATTCTGATGAGGAGAGGTTGCAGGGTTGTCCAGAGCCCAAATTATTGACTGGGACCCAGGCAGTGCGCCCTTGTTTTATAGGAATCTTACGCATGGGCTTCTTGATTTTTCAGCCTGCCTTCTGTGGGAGGGGCCTGCTGCACGGATACTCTGGCAACCCTGTTTGGGTAGAGTCTCCATGTCTCCTGCAAGGGGGGCTGGGGATGGGCACACTGTGAGCCGGTCTTTCCAGGCTTTTGTTCTCTGGCGGCTTTCCCTGGCTGTTTGCTGTGCCTCTTCTGAGAGTCAGAGCAGCAGTGGCCGCATCTCAGCCTCTGTCTCAGAACAGAGGGATCGTGGAGCATTCTCCACTAATGTTCTGGCCTCTTTAACTCTGTTTCTGTTGGTGCTGCTCAACCCTGCAGTGTCCCGGGATGTGCTCCCCACACCCGGCATCCAAGCCCCAACTTCCAGGGCTGGTGCGTCTCTGTCCTTTGTGTTTCTAACACCACCAGCCGCCCCCACACACTCCCGGAGCTTCCAGTCTCAGTCTGGTTCCAGTGAGAACACCGGAGCTCTGTTTCAGTCTGGTGGCGTGCGTTCCCTGGTTCACAGTCTCAGTCTGCTCTCTCGCGTGGTGCCGGTCCCCGAGTCCGCCTGCTCCCCCCCCATGCAGGTGGCTACTGCTTCCTGGCGCCCAAACACGGCAGCTCCCTCCCCCTTCCGTTTATCTTCAGATATCTGTGTGCAGTTTCATGGCTCCCCACTTCATACCTCAATACTTAGTGCTGGAGATGTTCATTTGTAGAGATCCAGATATATCTTCCTATGTCACAGGCTGATTCCGTGGATGTTCAGGCTGGTCTGGTACCTATCCAGCTCGACTCAGGGGACTGGCTGATAAAGGGGTCCCCTACTCCTCTGCCATCTTAACTCTCAGGGTGTCACCTTCTACTTTGTCCTCAGCTTGCCTTATGTTCCCTCCTCAGGAGTGCAGACGGTTCCCAATTGACAAAGTTTCAACTTAAGATTTTGTGACTTTATGATGGTGTGAAAGTGATACCATTCAGTAACAACCAAACTTCAAATTTTAAGATCAATATATGGTATGAACCTTTCATGAGGCTGGGTGGTGGCAGTGAGCCACCGCGCCCAGGCAGCCATGTGATCGTGAGGTTGAACGATGGACACACAGCCATTCTGTTTGTCACACTCAGGGCAGTATTCAATCAGTTACGTGAGATATTCTGCACTTTATTATAACATAGGCTTTGTGTTAGATGATTTTGCCCAACTATAGGCTAATGTAAGTGTCATGAAAACACTTGAGGTAGGTGAGGCTAAGCTAAGATATTCTGTAGGTTAAGTGTATTAAACGCATTTTCTACTTATGATGCTTTCAATTTATGATGTGTTTATTCAAACATAAGTCAAGGAAGGTCTGTCCCTATGTCAGGGTTGTTGTGCAGATTGAAAATATGGATGTTGGTCCCACAGCTGCAGATCCTGGCAGGTGTGCACTTAGTAGGGGTTATTGATGACTGCCGTTGGCACTGCTGAGACATCGGCTATACTGTTTTAGGTTCTTTAGAGAAGGTCTCCCAATAGCTGCTGCCCACATGGGCTGCCTTCCTGTGTAGTTCTGAGAAACTGAGAGACCTGGGTAAAGACTTCTCCCAGTTTTCTCATATTTTAATGTTCCTAAAAATACCTAATTCAAACATGAAAATTAAATGCTCCATGTAAACCATCCAGCAGTGTAAGGTATAAGTATTTAACTAGTGCAGAACTACTTAGTACAAAGTGACAGCCAGATGGAAAAGCTATGTGTTGTTGTTGTTGTTGTTGTTTTTCTTCTCTCTTGTTCCTAAAGACCTTGGAAGCTCAGCTTCCTGTACTGCATGCATTGTTTCCAGTTAACCCAGAGGCAGAAATTTCTGCTGTTTGTAGATTTGAGGTCTCTATCATAAAATTGTAAGCAGATGATCTTTTATCACAGCATAGACTTTCTGTGCAAATAAGAATTATTTTGAAAATTGCTCTTAGGCCTGGAAAGGGCAAGTTTAGGTTTTCCCCCAATCTTGTCTTCTGCCTGCCTGGCTCATCCAGTCAGGTGTGGGATTACCCAACAGTTCCTGATTATCGTCAACTGCATAAACAGTCTGTATCCTCACGCTGAAGGGCTTCATTCTGAAGTGTCACCTGCATTTCTAAAGTCCCAGTTATGATACTTATTGTTGTTGAAATTACTGTTCATTATAGATGGAAAATTCTGGAAAAAAAGAGAGAGATCAGTCACTGAAGGGAAAAGAAGGGTTAGGGAGGTACTAGCATGTGATGGATTGGTATCCCTAAAGATTTGGGAAATGCTCCTTCAAAATTGATTCAACATGATTCCTAGCAAGTGAACAAGTGAATCAAATTTGCAGTGATGTAGCAATAGTGTCAGTGAGCCTCAGATGCTGCTGGAAGATGGGGACACGTTGTGTCTCTAGCTCAGGGTTGTTGGCTATGTGGGCACTCAGCTCCCTGCCTGCCTGAGGTGTGCTTTCTGTACTGTGGTTCTGAGGTAAGCAACTATGAGGCATCACTTACCAGTCTCCATGATCTTCCTGATTGCCTGCCCTCTCCTCCCCTCGGGAGCATCTACATTTTGGCCAAACATTAGGAACTTAATATTTAATGTTAAAAGAGAAACTGTTTAGAAAGTCTAGGAACCTCTCATGTGCCTCATGGCAATTATGAGATCCCTGGGCCCCCCTTAAACAAAGAGCTTTGTTCTTTTAAAGCAATTACCAGAAGTAAAAAAAGCAATAATGCCAGTAAAACTTTTAAAAGACACGTCTGCAGAAAGATTTGAGTTCAGGCTTCTGTGGGTAGCCGGAGAGCCAGCTGTGACCCCGGAAGAGCCTGTCATCAGGGCAGTCTGCAAATTCCATGTCCCTACAACCAATCATTCTTCAAAAGCCCATCTGCGGTTGGTGGAGATGTTAGTGCTCAGCTAACAGCCCCCTGGGTGAAATGGAAGACAGTGCATCAGCAATGTAGTACAGTGAGAGAATAACTGCATCTTGAAGTTCTTTGTTGACTACTTTGCCAGCATCTTGGGTAGCAAGTTATAATCAGATTAGATTAGATTAGTGATTTAGTCAACTAAAAATGGCTAAGCATCATGAAGTAATCTTGCTCATGAATTGCCCTTTATTTATTGGGGAAAATCTTAGGTCCTGAAACTCACAGGATCTGTGTCATCTGGACCCACACTGTCTGTTTAGCTCCACCTACACCAGGTACTTCCAGTGAGCCACACCTGCAGAAGCTCCACCCCTCCTCACCTTTCTGTGCTGGTCCTTCAGCCCAGAGCGCCTTTTTCAATGCATGTGAGTGTCTGCTAGCCACACTTCCACTGCTGTGTACAAGTCCACTGTGGGAACAAAGGGCTGCAGAGACAGCAGAGGAGGTCCTTCCAGAAGGCAGCCAATCCTTGTCTCCAGAGACTGCTCATTGGACTTTTTTTCTCCCAGAGAAGTCTACTTCCCAGGACCTGGCTCCTCTTGCAGGTTCTGTTCTCTCTGCAGGAGGCTTGTGCCTGCCTCCCTCCCCAGGCTCCATGCTAATTTCAAAACACCCTTCTTCAAAGCTTCTTTTTCTCCCTTTTTCCCTCTCACCTTAAGACAGGTTCTAGACTAGATGCATAGTCTTTGCCAAGAACCCCTTTTGGATAAGAGCAGGAAGTCTCTCTCACTCTCTTCATTTTTATTGACACGATCAGATCTATGTATGTGTCTGGGGCGTAGGTGTTTTAAAAAGTATTAAAATTTTACAACTCCTCTGCAAATTTATTTTTATCCATCTGATTGCATGATTCATTTACATTAGTTAGAAAGGGAGATAACACTTTACTAATATTTCTGTATTTTGCTGTCTTCAGATAATATAAAGATCTTTCCATGTTAGTACCTATAGATTAACTTAGTTCTTTTCCAATTTTGTACATAATGGTATATTGTGAATTTATTGCTGAATATAACCATTTCTCTACTGATGGACTATTGGGGCTGAAGTGTATATTCTATCAAAATATTTTAATCATTTAAAAACACTTCTACAATTAGATAAAAAGCACATTCTGTAGAAAGTCAAAATCCTATTTTTTTTTAAAAGAACTCTACCATTTGAAGGTACCAGTCCCAGGAAGATGCGGAGTAGCTTTGTTTTGTAAAATAATCATGTCTCATTTCCAGTGTGTTTTTATTCGATTTCAGCTAAATACAAACTGTGTACCAAGCACTGCCAGGCACTGGGGACATACAGAGATGAATGAGTCTCTCCTTGGGGGGCACTGGACAAGCTAGACCACCAGTTAACACAAGGCAAGGGAGACAAGTACTACTGTTTTCTAAGGAAGGAATGATTGCTTTTAGCTTCACCTACACCAGGTATTTCCCCAGTCTTGAGGACAGACCTCAGACTGAACGGGTGACACCAGAACCTGGGGAGATCCAGTCCCAAAACCGGAGTTGTGCTTTGGCTGCAGGAGGCTGTCCACTTCCTCTTCCTGAGGTAACATTCTCTCATTTGTAGTAGACATGTTTAAGGAAGATGAAGGGGGAGAAGTAGGTTCTTAGTATGGCTGAAGGATTTAACAAAGTTTGACATTTCAAATTGACTTTAAAGGCATGAAAAGAATGTCCCGAGAACGTATGGTTGCCTAGCTATTGGGGATGCCAGCTTCAATGTTTTTCTCTGTAAAGTGGTGATGATAAAGTCTCCTTTATGCTGTTCTTGTGAGAATTAGGACAAATATATGCAGTAAGGTAGCAACATGCCTCACCCTGACCCCAGTAGGTACTCAGCAACATTACTATTATTACATGGGTATCGACAGTATAGGGATATATTACATTATTATTCCATTGCTATGACACTAAGAATAAGAAATTCAGCTCAAAGATTCATTGTGCCCACTAGTAAGTTGTAAAACCAGTAAGGTGACCAGGTTTTCTGATACTGCAATACCTTCTTGGGCTGGCATGCTGTGCTTCCTTCTGGCAAATGCTCTCCAAAAGGACATTGTGCCACATCTCCACATCTTACTTTCCTGGAAAGCCACTGGATAGTTATTTATTAGAAATATTAGAGAAATTGGAGTCTAATAAGTTTCTTCCAAAATGTATGTCTCTAATGTTTATTTTTAATGTAAAAATCCAAAATATACTATTCAATGGGTAGAACTGGATATTTTAAAGAAACATTGAATGTTTAAAGAAATGTCTCCAAAATTAAAAATATCTTCACTTTATACATCATTTTTGTATTTCCATATTCCTGCAAGTATCTTCTTTATTCAATTTAAAAATTAAATTCCCTTTCAAAAACTGCAAGAATAGCACATGCTTAAAAGGAGAGAAATAGTTTGAAAGATCAGCCTGACAACCCCCCCTTCTACCCACATGAAGATGACAGTCATGTATGTGTTCTTCTATACTTCCCTTCCAGCTCAGAGGTAATTTTTAATTGTGTTTACAAGAATGGAATATATATTTACACTTAAAAATAAAACAGTCTGTTACTTTACTAGCAAAAAATAGGTTTATTTGGGAATAACAAAGAATTGCAGGGGCACCTGGGTGGCACAGTGGTTAAGCATCTGCCTTAGGCTCAGGGCGTGATCCCGACGTTGCGGGATTGAGCCCCACATCAGGCTCCTCTGCTGTGAGCCTGCTTCCTCCTCTTCCACTCCCCCTGCCTGTGTTCCCTCTCTTGCTGGCTGTCTCTGTCTCTGTTGAATAAATAAATAAATAAATCTTTAAAAAAAAAAAGAATTGCAATTCAGGACAATCAAGCTACAGCAAAGACGAGAGGCTAGCCCAACAAGTAAAGCAGAACGTTATTTTATGGAGTAAAAGGAGAAAGCTTGGGGGGGGATGTTTGCCCACTGGAGAGAAGCAAGAGTTCAGGGTGATGGTGGTTTTTCATTGGCTGAGTTGCAGGGGTAGTTGATTTCTTGTAGGAGATGCATGTCCATCTTTCCATCTTTCCCCAGTGTTGGGGCCTGAAATTGATGATTCTTTCTTGTTGATGATTACTCTATTTGGGTCTGTAATTGACACTAACTGTAGGGATCCCTCTTCGATCTCCTCTTCTAGCTTCCCTGGTCCACTCTAGTGAGGTTTCCCTTTAATACTTTTCATTATACATACATTTCAGATTTTTCTCTTTAACTTGCCGTCACAATACTGTAATAAGCATTTCTGCTTTATCGGTACATAGTGATATTTTTGTTTCTATTGGACGGATTTCTCAAAATGGACTGAAGGTTTTACATAGATTTTTTTTTTTTTTGCTGAAAATCATACTCTGGCAAATGGCTTAGCAGAACAAGTTATGGTCTCTTATGATAGTAATTGTGCAACTACATGGATTTTAACATTGTTTTAATTAGTAACTATATCCATTTTCCTATTCCACTATTTCTTACTTCACATTACTTGTGTGTCCTTGTTTATATCTTCCTAACCTTCATATTTATGACTTTTTAATGACCTCATATCCTTTCTTTTAGGAAATGGTGCAGTAAAGGCTGATGATTTCTCAGCTATTAGGCAGAATGGGTAAAGAAGTTAATGGACCCTTTGTGAAGAACAGAGAATAGAATAGAATGGCTGGGTTTGCTGAAGAGATAGAGAAGATAAGCCACACAATGCTATTTCAGTAACATAAAGTACTTGAGCATGTTCTGTCTATTTTAAGCAGGAGACTGTGAACACTTTGGGATATGTTTTATTGATAGAAAAGAGTGTTAGTCTTCCAACATGTAAACAGAATTGAAATTAGAGAAAGGATTAATAAATTTTGATTTTCCAGTTGTCACATTCGTAACACATTAGAGAGTTGGTTCCAGTTCTGACATTTTCCAGGTGTTTCTTTGTCTCCAAATTGAGCCACTCAGGGCTTCAAAGAGGCTCATTTAAAGTGAATATCTGACTGACAATATGGACTAATGCTATTGTTTTCTTCTTCCGTTGTCAAATCATGCAGTCATTAAAAAAGCTGCATACTCAAATGCTGGAAAGAAAAGGTTTGTTTGCTTGGTAGCTTTTGTTTGCTTCTTAGAACATCCATATTACACTGATTTCTTCATTCCTGAGGGCAACTAAAACCCGACCAAATGTAATTTCACTGCCCCAGTCTTGGAAGGCGATGTGGGATTGGCATGTTGAGCCTTTGCCTTTGGTTTCTGAGGCCTATTTTCCAAAAACAATACAGTGAAAATAATGTTGTATACTTTACTTTCCCAGAAAGCACTGGGTATGTATTATATAAAATATAGTCTTGGTATAAGATCTTCATGTTTCAGGAGGTGGCTCGTCATCTCTTTATAATGACATCAGCACATGTCATAAAATGGCTGTTTGGCATGGGGCCTAACAGTTACTCCCCAGAGTGCTTGAGCCCTCTTTGGCTGCACGGGAGATGGGGTACTAGTCTAGAGAGGACAAGGGTCAAGTCCTTGATACACCTGAGTGAAGGTCCTGATGACCCATCATGAAGGGGTCCACGAGACACTGAAAGTTAAGATCAGCATCAGGAAAAATATTGTGACTTAGGAGAGCTTCTATAAGACAAAAAAGTGAAATTCTTTTAAGTCAGTATAGATGAGATGTAATACTTAGGAAGATGCTAGATTGAGGTAACACATGGTACCTTTGGAAAATCATAAAAATACCAATAAAAATGGGGAAGCATGGAGGAATTTCTTCCCAGTGAGGCCACATGGACCTTGGAAGTATGTGTATCTGGCCGCATCAACAGTGTTGTCTAAATCACCTGCAGTACTTGTGAAAGTGCAGATTCCTGGGTTCTTGTCCAGATCTAGTAAGTCGGGATCTCTGGAGGACGATCCCAGATAACTTAATTTTTTAACAAGTTGTCCAGGTGATTTTAAACAGAGCCGAATCTTCTGAAAGTGTATTATGTGGGAGATACTGTTTTAACTCTTTTGCATTCATTATCTCAACTTAGAATGTAACAGGACTCTATAAGCTTTGTATTATCATTCCCACTTTCTAGCCGAGGCAGCTGAGGCTTAGAGGGAAGGTTGAATTTGGCCAAGGTTACACAGTGGATGACAGAGTAGGGACATGACACATGCAATCTGACTTTCAAATCCATGCTCCTGAACACCACTCAGTTTTTATGTCCTTTATACTTTGGAAACCACTAAACAAATAAGTTCTCTGCATGTCAGTTTCCTCATCTG
Source organism: Ailuropoda melanoleuca (assembly GCF_002007445.2). NCBI lineage: Eukaryota > Metazoa > Chordata > Mammalia > Carnivora > Ursidae > Ailuropoda > Ailuropoda melanoleuca. Next base: position 47,903,070 of record NC_048231.1, read on the forward strand.
TAAAGTGAATATAAACTTATCTGAAGAGTAAAGTCTATAATATTAAATCCTGATGATGAAGAGAAGTCCAGCAACACTACTTTCTTAGACTATGAAGATTTATCTATGTTAATGCAAGATTCTAAATTTGTTGTTTGCATTTATAGACAAACTTCAAACATGGGTATGTGTGGGAATAGTGATAATAAAGGCAATTATCATTTTTTATTATTGTATAGCATGCTTTCTTTTTTTTGTAGCTTTATTGAGATAATAGGCAGATACAATTTTATAGATTTGAGGTATACAACATAATGACTTGATATAGGTATATTCTGTGAAATGATGACCCAGTGAAATTAGTTAACATACTCATACTCATCACCTCCATAGTTACTTTTTTTTTTGTAGTGAGAATATTTAGAATCTACTGTCTTAGAAAATTTCAAGTATGCAGCAAGATATTGTTAACTATAGTTACCATGCTGTACATTAGATTTCCAGAACTTATTCATCTTGCATAGCTGAATGTATATACCTTTGACCGACATCTTCCCCCACCTTGGCACCTCCACTCCAGCCCCTGGCAACCACCATTCTACTCTGTATTTATGAGTTTGACTTTTTAGAGATTAATATAGTATTTATTTTTCTCTGTCAGACTTATTTCATTCAACATAATGCTCTCAAGTTTCACCCACGTTGTTGCAGATGGGCAGTTTCCCGTTCACTGCAGCATTATTCACAACAGCCAAGACACAGAAACAGCCTAAGTATCCATCAGTGCGTGAGTGGATGAAGAAGGTGCGGTATATATACTCAGTGGAATATTATTCAGCCATAAAAGAAGGAAATACTGCCACATGCAGCACCACAGATGGAACTTAAGAGCATTATGCTAAGTAAGTAAATCAGATAGGGAAGACACTGGATGGCATGCTTTCTGAGGTAGCTCCTGGGCTGAGTGATTTCAGTGTGGCTAGAAGATCTGGATCCCTTCCAATCTGGAAATTTGTTTTCTTTTTTTTTAAAGAAAAATGTTTCTCCTTTAAAACAATTTTAACCTGATAAAGATGAAATGTTCTCTTCTTGCGGTCATGTTTAAAGGTCATCCAACCCAAACACAAGCATCTGCATAACCAGTAATAAATGATTCACCCCTTTGTCTGTATGAGGAACTTTGACTAGTGACCTACTCCACTTTGGAAAATACATGTTGCTTGTGGGCCTCTCGTTGTTGTCCTGGCAAAGATAATTTGCCAAGAGACTGGTGTCCTGACTTTTCCCTTTTCAGGGGATAAAGAGAATAATTTGGTTTTATAATTAAAATCTTTTTTAAAGGTGACTATGTATCTTTTAAAATTTAAGAGCAGAAACTTAATTCAAAAATACACTTACAAATTTATTGGCTGTTGCTGAAGCTAAATATGACAATATGACCTTTTATCCATTTATTAGTTATTTGGCTGAAGAATTTGAATCCCTGTCAAGACTGTTCTTTCCAGTACCATGGGGTGACTCATGTGAGGTTGAGAGCGGGTAGCTTTGAGTTATGACTGCCCTGGGGCACAGCTGTGACCTATATTTTTAGGTTAGTTGTCACTTTCACTAATATATTCTCATGAGGCAATAAGATGATGTGAATTGATTAAATCCAAAAACTGACTTTTGTTAGGAGTTTCAATATCTTCCTAGAAAAATGTTTCTAGCATGACCAATATGTAGGCAGAAGAGATGGAAATATTTTGTGACATTGGTGAAGTCAGGCTGGTTGAAAGAGGAGGAAAGATTTGGATAGAGAATCTGCTAGACTGATAACTCAAGAACAAACTATCCATTCCTGAATAATCCAGTTCATGTCATGGAAGTCTGCCAGAAAAAAGGTAAAACATTGACTGATATTTATTCAACAAATATTTATGAAGCCTGCTATGTGCCAGGTCTTGGGCTAGCCATTGTGGATTCAGTACAGAAAACAAAAGACCATGCATGGTTCCTACTTCCCCAGAGCTCAAGTTTTCAGGAAAAATATAAAAGAACAGCGTTGGCAGACACTGCCAAGGAAGGGCAAGGGGAGCCATAAATGCAGAGTGAATGAACCTGACCTAGAAAGGGGTTCAAGGAAGATTTTCTTATTGGAGTCTTGTTTCAGCTGAGAACTGAAGGAGAAATAGGATTTAACTTGTCAAAGGATGGGAAGTGCCTTGTAGGTCGAGGAAAGATACATTCAGAGGCTTGGTGGTATTGCTGGTGGCAGGGATGAGGAAAAGAATAGTATGTTTGGAGAACTGAATGCAATTGGACATCCTGGGGGTGTGGCTGTCACTTGGTGGTGCAGCTGGTGCTTGGGCATCCTGGGGATGTATTGGCCCTTGGGCATACACCTTGGGGTATAGCTTGAACATCTTTGGGGACATGTAGCAATGAAACTAATGGTAGGGGCAGACCAGGAAAAGTCTGCTCAGCTTTGGAAAGGGGGCTAAAGTCAGCTATGGAAGGGTTTTAGGCAGAAGGTGTTATAATCAGATTTGCATTTAGCAAAGAACTTTTTATCCACCATGTGAAGAAAAAAAATTAGGAAGGCAGGCTAGGTATGTGGAGACAAGCTAGAAGGTGGTGACACAGGCAGCTAGTAGGCATGGTTTCTGGGTTGAGGGTGGTGGTGGGGTCGGAGGCTGAGACCCAGGAAGGAAAACTACCCTTGTCTTGGAGATGATCACCTATGGCAAGTGAGAGAGAAGGCTGCAGATTGACTCCCGGATTTTGAACTTCTCCACATGGTTAGATGATGGTTTTATTCACTCATTTTGGAAACACTGGAAGAGGATGAGGTTTGTTTGTTTGTTTGTTTTTCTGGAAAGATTATGAATTTAGATGTATATAACATTACCTTTAAAAAGTTTTGATATCATAATAGAGACATCCGAAGGCAATTGATTATATTGATTCGCATCTCAGAAAAGCCTTTGAAATTGGACTTAGGAATTTGGAGTTATTGTATAGCCATGGGACTGAGTGAGTGTGAAATGAGTGAACTGTAAATGAACTTTGAGAAATCGCAGCATTTAATGACTGGGTGGAGGAGGATGAGACAGCAAAGAAGATTGAGAGGAAAATGCAAGAGGAAAACCAAGAGAATATAGTTTTCCTGGAAACCAAAAGAAGGTGGTGTTTCAAGAAGGAGAGAATAATACTCAAAGGTGCCAAATGCTACAGATGGTCAAATAAGATGAGGACTGATCAGATTCCACTAGATTTAGCACCATGGAGATTCTTGGTAACCTCAGGAAGATTAACTTCAGAAATTAAAGTAAAATCCAAGTGCAGGGACACTTTTTGCCCAATACAAAATGTAACAATAGCTTTCAAGCACTAAGTGTAAGTTCAAATCAGAAATAAATACTGACCTGTGGCCTGGCAGTTTCCATAAAGAGATATGCCATATGAATATTTTTGGAGAGATTCATAACATTTTGGACAGACAGTAGTGTTGGGAAGAAAGGTAATACATTTAAGTGGGAAGAAAAAGTAATAAGAAGACTTGCATGCTAAACTTTGATCTTTCTTTAGCTGACTGTAACTAACTCATCTTTATCAGGTCCACTTACTGTCTGAGTGGGAACTCTAGCGTATCAGAGGCTTCAGGTTATGAAATAATTCCTAGAGCCCCTTAACCAGTGGGGGTTCTCCTATGGGGACAGAAGGGCAATGAGCAAAGTTCCATTCTGCTGCTGGCTCTACACTATATTGGGGAGTAATATACTCAACTTCTCTGTGTTTCAGTTTTTCACTTGAAAGCTGAACTGCTTTAGGTTGTTTTCTCCCGGCTAAGCCGTTTGTAGTGTTAAAATTGCAATAATTAGGTTCATCAAGGTGGACATCTAATTTTGTTTGCTCAATTAAGCTAGTTAGGCATTTGATATAATATCTTCATCACTGGATGAGCAAATTCTTTGTACATTTTTCCAAAATTATAAGATTTTGTCTTCCTGCTTGCCTTTTAATTTTCTTTGTGTGTGCAAGTGAGCTTTATTCTACCTCTCTGGTGGGTGAGATCATGTTTACTCTTGAGGCTGTGTGTAATCATGGCCAACCGAGGCCCAGATTTTCAGGAATAAACACAACTGGGAATGGATGATTCCCTGGTTTCATAAAACCTCTAAGGAACATTAGATAATGTTCATGGTAGAAGTAAAACTCAATTATCTTCTATGCCAGTAGTTTTTATGTCTCATAAGAGATTCCACTAGAGGGATCACTGGGTATTTAGAAGATGTTTGGAAACAATGCATTGATGGAATTGTCTTCAATGGAAAGTCATTAATGTTTACGACTTTTGGTGGGTCTATCAAAACCACTTAGTCCTGCCATGGCTGCATTTTGGACTCAGTTTAAAAAAAATTATTAGAAGGAACTAATTTTGCAACAAAGAGAAGGATACTCTTGTGTACTGAAAGCTCCCTGAATTCTGGAAGGCTAGGAACTTATACCTCATTGGGACAAATAATGAGAAAGGCAGTTTTAGTCACTTTATATTCTATAGTGCCAGTGGAATAATTAAAAAACACTGTGGTTGGGGGCGCCTGGGTAGCACAGCGATTAAGCGTTTGCCTTCGGCTCAGGGCGTGATCCCAGCGTTATGGGTTCGAGCCCCACATCAGGCTCCTCCGCTATGAGCCTGCTTCTTCCTCTCCCACCCCCCTGCTTGTGTTCCCTCTCTCGCTGGCTGTCTCTATCTCTGTCAAATAAATAAATAAAATCTTTAAAAAAAAAAATAAAAAAAATAAAAAAAAAATAAAAAACACTGTGGTTTAAACTGACTGTGGATATGATGGAAAAAATATTAAATTTAGTTTTAATGGAATATTTGAGTTTTTTCAAAATTTATATTGAAATCTTGGGAAACAAAACTGTTAAAAGTTGATCCACTAACTAAAAGCTTCTTCACAGCAAAGGAAATTATCAACAAAATGAAAAGACAACCTACTGTATGGGAAAAAATATTTGCAAATCATATATTTGAGAAGGGATAATATCCACAATATATAAAGAGCTCATATAATGTGATAGTAAAAAAAAAAAACAATCTGATTAAAAAATGGACAATCACCTGAATATATATTTTTTTCAGAGGGGACATACAGATAACCAACAGGCAAACAAAGAGATTCTCAACATCACTAATCATAAGGAAAATTCAAATCAAAACTGCAAGGAGATATTGTCCCACAACTGTTAGAATGGCTATTATTAACAAGCTAAGGAATAACAAGTGTTGGTGAGGATGTGGAGAAGAGGGATCCATTGTGCACCATTGTTGAGTATGTAAATTGGTGCAGCCACTATGGAAAGCAGTAGGGAGGTTTCTCAAAAAATTAAAAGTAGAAATACCATATGACCTAGCAACTCCACTTCTGAGTTTTTATCTGAAGAAAACAAAAACACTAATTCAAAAATATATATGCATCCCCATGTTCACTGCAACATTATTTACAATAGCTACATATGGACACAACCTAAGCATCCATCAGTGGATGAATGGATAAAGATCTCTCTCTCTCTCTCTCTCTCTCTCACACACACACACACACACACACACACACACACACACACCCCGGAATATAATTCAGCCATAAAAGGAAGGAAATCCTGCCATTTGCCACAATATAGATGGACATTGAGGGTATTATACTAAGTGAAGTAAGTAAGATTTCAACAAATATCATATAACATCACTCTGTAGGATCTAAAAACAAAGAACAACAAATAAACCAAGCTTATAGATATAGAGAACAAATTGGTGGTTGCCAGAGGTCAGGAATTGGGGGTGGGTGAAATAGATGAAAGGGGTCAAAAGGCACAAACTTCCAGTTATTATATTCCAGTTATAATAAATGTGTCCTCAGACTGCAAGGTACAGTATGGTGACTACAGTTAATAAAACTGTATTGCATATTTGAAAATTACTAAGAGAGTAAATCTTAAAAGTTCTCATCACAAGAAAAAAATCTATAAATATGTATGGTGACATATGTTAACTAGACTTATTGTTGTGATTATTTCATAATATATATAAATATCAAATCATTATGTTGCACACCTGAAACTAATAGAATGTTATATGTCAATTATACCTCAATTAAAAAAAAGTTGATCCACTGAAATATATTTAATACATAGCCTAGACACATGCAGAAAAAAATGTTTAGAGCAACAGTGATTACCTTTCTGCATGTCAGAGGTACCTTTGAGAATCTGATGCAAGGTAAGTGTCTCTGTCAAGACAAAGACACATACCCACAAAAGCCAGGTATGCTACCCCCAAACTGATGGGACAAAGTTGAACATTAAGCACTGGATGCAGTTCTGGCTTAGGAGGTGTTTCAGCACAAAGATATCATCTGTTAGTGATACTTCAGATTAAGTAACTACCAGTCAACACAATCTTGTATTTTTTTAAATGAAACAGAAAGACAAGTAAAGACCAAGTGTTAGCAAAATAAGAGAAGTGGAAGACTTAGAGGGGGAAAGAGCTGAGTCAGAGAAACTGTGTCATGGGAAGGCTAGAACCAGTGGAGAGGAGCACCTGTTCCTGAGTGGCATTCAGGGTGACTTTGTTATGCTGTGTACAGACAATAGGGTGCCTCTTCTATTTCCCCATGAGGTCTGGCTATATAGCTTCTGAGATGTTTCCCTTTCATCATGATCATAAGCCTCTAACACCTAAGGCAGTGTTTCTCAAAAGTTCAAATCAAAGTACTTGACAGTCTGAGAGGCCCAACAGGAGCCCTGGAGTCTAGAGATCTAGCCAAAGCTGCAGGCAGCAAGTGAGAGAGTCTTTCGTTTTCCTGTTATCTCAAAAATGTACCTGATTTTCGCATTTCAATTTCTTATTTTATATATATATATATATATATATATATATATATATATATATATAATGGTGACTATAGTTAGCAAATTTCAAATGCACAATACATTATTGCTAAGAGGATAGATCTTTTTTCTTTTTATTGAGGTACACTTGACATACAATGTTACATTAGTGTCAGGTGTACAACATAGTGATTTGACAAGTCTTTAATATTTTTATTTTAATATAGGAAGACTATCATACAGAGAACTGATCCAATGAGAAAATGAGCTGCCATTTGTACACCACATTTGGAGAATTGATTAAAACATCCTGGCATGTCTGTTCTTTACAAACTAAAAAACCAGGAACAAAGATGAGCTCACTTTTTCCCAGAAAGCAAAGATGGTCAGTTGCAGTCTCTTGTAGGTTGCAAGGGGGTCTGTAAGCCAAGGTACAGTCTCCACTGCTGGAGCTGCCCCAGGGTCTTAGTTAATATTCATTATTTTCTCTCTTTACTGGCCATTCAAGATTTCCTCCCCATATCAGTCACCTCAACTATCTGGGTGGTTTGACTGGTGGGGTAGCCCAGGTCTTTAGCCCTCAGGGATCTAGACCGTAGGGGTCTGAAATCTTAGTTGTCTCTCACAGGTGTGTGGTTGAAGACATTGATAGCTATCCAGAACATGGAAACATCTGGAGGGGCCTGTAGGGCCCCCCGATACTACGGAAGGCAAAAGTACAGCTATGGCAAGATGCATAAATTAAACCTGACATGATAACCTTCTGGGTACAGTGCTCATCATACTCCTTGAAATTTTGCCCTTTTTTTGTGTAATTTTTCATAGATGCATTTCCAAGTAGCAATAGAATTCATATTGAAAACAGATCATCTTTGGCTTCTCTATAGTGGTTAAGTATACTGATATGTCACAATTTCTTTGGTCAGTGTTTAAGTAAAAGATATTTGTCTCCATAGAATTTTTGGCTCATAGGTTTTGGAATATCCATCTAACTTGGGTAAAACTCCTGCATGATCTTTCCAGCCGGATATTTGAAAGTACAGGGGAAAGGATTACATCTTAGACTCAAAAATCCACTCAATGTGACGTCCATCAGCTTCTAAAATAGAGAACACAGAATTATAAAATTTCAAAACTGGAGATCTCAATAATCATCTAAACTTATTTTATAGATTAAAAAAATTCCAAGGATCTAAAATAACATACATGCTTTACCATGATCCATAATAATTTGTGCAAACATATACATATGAGTGCTTACTATATGTTTGGTACTGTGATAAGCATTTTATTTGTATGAGCTCTCATAATAGTATCTATTGCTATACACAATTTACAGATGGTAAAAGATATCTATCTAACCAGTAGTGGAACTGGGACTCAAAACAGAGGGTGTGTGACTGCAAAACTCACACTCACAGTACTACACACACCTGTTCCCAAGGCCAGTGCTAGCAGATAAACCTGGAAGTGAAGCATTAACAGATGTGCAGGTGTATCCTTAAGTCACAGCATAGAAGAGCCATGCACATCTATATTTATGCAGAGCCCACTGGAATGTCAAATGTCAAAATCCCTTCAAAATTGTTGTGAACTAAGTCTAAGAACAAGAACTGGAATTCAGCACACAATCCATGTGGTCATAGCCCTCCAATTTTTTTCAAGGGCTTATTTATTTATATGAGAGAGAGAGTAGAGTGAGTGGCAGAGGGATAGGGAGAAGCAGACACCCCACTGAGCACGGAGCCCAACTGGGCCTGCATCCCAGGACCCTGAGATCATGACCTGAGCTGAAACCAAGAGTTGGCTACTCAACTGACTGAGGTGCCCCCATAGCCCTCCAGTGTTTGTGGAAACATTTTGAAAGCACTTTTTCTCCAAAACAATTTTAAAAGATTACTCTAACGAGCAAATCAACAATTTGAACTTCATGTTGGCATGCTGTACATTGGAGATTGTTTACAAATGTTATTGAGGAAGAATTTCCACCACAGTGCCCTATAGAAGTAGCGTTTTTAGAAATTTCCCATTTTTTGCTATTATTCTTTAATAGCCTTGAGAGCTTGAAACAATTACATTGAAGGCCTAGGGTGTCACCCTATGATTATAGAGTGCTAGATTTGGAAGCTTATCATAGATGCTTTCTTTGTTCTACAAATAAAGAAACTGAGACCAAGGAGTGAAGTGAGCTGGAAGAGGTCAAGAACTAGTTAGAGCGGGAATGGAAATTGAGTCTTCTGATTCCTATCTTGTACTTTTTTTACTACACTACTGAAAGGTTCACTGTCAAGTGATAAAACTCTTTAACCCATTTCATATATATATAAGTAATCATTTATATCAATTCTTGGAAACATTGCCAAAACTTCCAACAGTGGGGAGGCTGAAAGCTGCAATCCATCCTAGGAGGCACATTGAACAGCCACTAAAAGGAATGAAGTTGGGTTAGAACTTATGGGCTGTTCCATAAAATAATCTTTGAAAGATGAGTGATTGAAATCACATTAAGAAAGTGAGAGTTAAAGCAATTGGAGAAGATATTTGCAAATGATATATCAGATAAAGGACTAGTATCCAAGATCTATAAAGAACTTATCAAACTCAACACCCCAAAAACCAATAATCCAGTCAAGAAATGGGCAGAGGACATGAATAGACATTACTGCAAAGAAGACATACAAATGGCCAACAAACACATGAAAAAATTCTCCACAGCATTTGGCATCAGGGAAATACAATCAAAACCATAGGAGACACCACCTCATACCAGTCAGAATGGCTAAGATTAACAAGCCAGGAAACAACAAATGTTGGTGAGGTTGCAGAGAGAGGAGAACCCTCTTATACTGTTGGTGGGAGTGCAAGCTGGTATAGCCACTCTCGAAAATGGTATGGAGGTTCCTCAAGAAGTTAAAAATAGAACTACTGGGGCGCCTGGGTGGCACAACGGTTAAGCGTCTGCCTTCGGCTCAGGGCGTGATCCCGGCGTTATGGGATCGAGCCCCCACATCAGGCTCCTCTGCTATGAGCCTGCTTCTTCCTCTCCCACTCCCCCTGTTTGTGTTCCCTCTCTCGCTGGCTGTCTCTATCTCTGTCAAATAAATAAATAAAATCTTTAAAAAAAAAATAAAAATAGAACTACTTTTTGACCCAGGAATTGTACTACTAGGTATTTACCCCAAAGATATAAATGTAGTGATCTGAAGGGGCAGACACAGCTCAACGTTCATAGCAGCAATGTCCATAGTAGCCAAACTGTGGAAAGAGCCCAGATATCCATTGACAGATGAATGGATAAAGAAGATGTGGTTTATATATACGATGGAATATTACTCAGCCATGAGAAAAGATGAATACTTAACCATTTACATCCACATGGATGGAACTGGAGGGTATCATGCTGAGTGAAGTAAGTCAATCAGAGAAAGACAATTATCATATGGTTTCACTCATATGTGGAATGTAAGACATAGTGCAGAGGATCACAGGGTAAGGGAGGAAAAACTGAAAGGGAAGTCATCAGAGAGGGAGAAAAACCATGAGAGACTCTTAACCATAGGGAACAAACAGGGTTGCCGGAGAGGAGGTGGGTGGGGGGGGTAATTGGGCATTAATCAGGGCATATGATGTGATGAGCACTGAGTGTTACACACAGCTGATAGATTATTGAACTCTACATCCGAAACTAATGATGTACTATATGTTGGCTAATTGAATTTAAATAAAAAATTAAGAAAAAAAGCAATTGGTAAGTTATTATAACATTAGATTGAAGATGGTTAATTAGGCTGAAGGTGGAGAGATGAATCATCATTTGGATGATTTCATTCTCTTGCAGCTTCACAACAAAGTGATCTAGAGACTTTGCTGGAAGGGAGGCATGTAAATGCCATAAAACCACTGCCCCTTCCCTCTCCCTGATGGTCTGGAGCTGCAGTTGGGAAGTCCAGACAGGTAATGACTGCAGGAATTGCTGCATCAAAACATTTTTTATTACAAATTAACTTTTGAGCAGGATTTTAGAACCAGCCCAGTTCACTGACTTATCAAATACCTGGAAGATGGGTCTTAAAACCAGTAGCATAAATCGAAGAGCTTGGGCATTGAGATGTGGGCATCCATCGGGGAGGACAGTGACAGGTACTTTGAGATTAAGCATCTGTTGGATCATAATATTGTACACCTGAAACTAATAAAACACTTTATATGTTATGTATAAACTGATGTATAACTATAACACTGATGTATAATTAATTCTACATCAACAAAAAATGGAAAAAAGAGGAAAACAAAACCACAAACACGATGATTCAATTTAATTCAACAAGTCACAATTTTGCACTAAAAGAAAGAGATTAAACATTTCCTGTGCACTTTGGTAACACAGTGTGATGAAAAATGTGTCTGGCAGGTGCGGGATACAGAAATTAGGAAAGAAATTGAGTTTTAAAGGGAGTATTTGTAGGTGTAGGAAGCTAAACAAACAGTTCAAATTGTCCACTCTGAAAATTAAAAAACCCAAATCTCCAATGTCCACTCTTATGGAAATAGTATTTTTTTCTTTTCTTTTCTTTTCTTTCTTTTCTTTTCTTTTCTTTTCTTTTCTTTTTTTCTTTTCTTTTCTTTCCTCTTTTTTTCTTTTCTTTTTTCTTTCTTTCTTTTCTTTTGTTTTGTTTTTAGAATTTATTTATTTATTTATTTGACAGAGAGAGAGAGAGAGCGCATAAACAGGGGGAGTGGCAGAGAGAGAAGCAGGTTCCCTGCTGACCAGGGAGCCCAATGCAGGACTAGATTCCAGGACCCTGGGATCATGACCTGAGCTGAAAGTAGACACTTAACTGACTGAGCCACCCAGGTGCCCCCAAAATAGTGTTTATTTTCTATCCATTATTATAAGGTGTGATTAAAGATATTTGCAACATATTTGAACAGATCTCTTAGACCACCAGGATGTTGAAGGTCAGAAGGTGTGTCATATATGGACTAACTGAAGAAAAAGGTGTTTAATCTGGACCACAGTTAATAAGAGAACTGGTGACCGGTAGAGAATGAACTTAGTATGTATTGTGTTGCTCCAGACAAAAAAACAGAAAGCAATGAGCAGATACAGGGAGACAGATTTTGCTCCAGCCCAAGAAAGGACCTTCTGACCCGAAGATGTGCAAGCCCTCCTTTCCACCCCTCCCACTTTTCCTCCCACCCCAACTGGCCTTCCTCAGTCAGAGGCTGAAGGACATCCACAGGGATCTGAGGAGGCATGTCCTCCATCGTATGGGAGGTCAAGACATGTGTCTGCTGGAGACCTTCCTTATCCTAGGATTTTATTATTCTGAGTCCTCAGAGATGAATTTTTCTGCTTTCTTCCCTGCCTTCCTTCTTGTTTTCAGTTATCACCATCATGACCATGACTAGTTGAGATGTAAAGCTGCCTCTCATTAGGTTTGTCCCCTCCCCTGCATCCCTGACCTACGGCAGCCTAGGGTACAGGAAGAACAGGGCATGTAGGAGAAAGTCTGACTTGAATTTCTGCTGTTAAATTGCCTCCAGTGTCACTTCATTTTTCTGAGCATCAGATTTCTCTGCATAAAATGGCCACAGTAATATGTAACCTTAAAATGTCTGTGTTATCTCAAGTGTCTTGTTTGGCCCCTAGCCAGAAATGTTTTCTTCTCTTTTTCCAGTCCCCTTGAATTTCATTTCCAGTTATAGTCACTATAGGCTCACACATCATGCTTGGTAACTTCAGCTCCACTCTGGTGCTGCCTTTTGCCAAAATTAGGTATCAGAGATTTGCTGCCAGAAAAAGTCAGGAAAAATAGAGAGTCGAAGAGGTAAAGCACTGCATGGCCTGATATTTCTCATCATAAACCAAATGCATTGTCTTTCTCACTAAGTTGCCTCCTATGTTCCTGACTTATCTTGTGACATGGTCATGCCCACATCACACATCAATGTTCCCATCTCTGGGCCAAGTCCTCTAAGGTGGCTGGAGAGGACAGCCAGTGTCCCTGGAGGTACTGCCAGTCTTCATATAGGAGGGGCTGCCAGCAGGATGGGATATGGTTTCAGGAATGGGTGCAGTCAAGGGAGTCAGCACCCAGTGTGTCCCTGTCAGGCCTCAAGATCCTCCTGAGAGGTTCCCCCTCATGCCCTGCTCATGCCTGGCAGGTTGGCTGGGAAGTAAATGGAAAGCTGTAATTTCAGTACAATTCAGGCAATGCTGACTTAAGCTGAAACCACATCCTTCTTTAACTTGCTTTCCCCTTGCTTGTAGGCTTCCCTCACACTCCTAACTGCTTTCTCACCAGAGCAATCCATTAATAAATGCCTTGCACAAATATTCCATCTCAGGTTCTGCTTCTAGGGAACTTACCCTAAGATGCTTTGACAATCTGTTCCTTGAATGTCCTGCATACCCTTCATATGTTGAAAGGAATCCCACCTGATATGACACATGTGTGTAATTACAAACCTACTTACTGCCCCCCCCCAAGAGAAGACAAACCAAATTCAATCCCACCACTCATCTAGAGATGATGTTCTGGAGTCACTCCTCATAGAGCCCCTTATCGCTGGGTGGTATCTTCCCTCTATTCTGTCTTGATCAATTTTTCATGGTCCCAGAAGGAAAGGGGGAACTACCCCCATGACAGTGCCATATGTTGGCTAGGAGATTAGAGGCTTATACAGGGGTAATAGAGTAAATCAAAAGACCAAGAACCCTCATAAACATTCACTTGTTAACGAATTCTTTTTGTAAAAATGTAAATTTCTTGGTCAGCCAAAAGACTGCCACAGATTCTGTCCTCTGAGAAAATTTTACTTGCTCCTTATCCTTCCGGAGTATCAGGAAGGGAAGGATTTCTCTGTGGAGGAGGGGGACCAGGGACCTTAGTCCATTTTCAGCTGTGACCAACATTGCCCATACTTGTGTTTAGAGGTTTCAAGTGGATGTCAATTTGAGGGATCTTTCTTGCAGTACCATTCTTGTAAAACCTTAGTCAGCTATCTGCTAGTTTTATTTTTGAGAACTATATTTGCTAAAGACTAATGTCAGGAATATTGATGAGACATGCTTTGTGAATCTCCTGCCCTTATAAACTCCCGGGGGTAAGTCGTACCTGTCGGAATTCTAGGGCTCCATCTATTTCCATTTTTTCTTCTGACAACCTCAGGGCATGAGTGGGATAGGATGGATTGGAGCTCTGGCATGGGCTGCAGGGAGCACTTCTTTTCAAATCTGCTTGGGAGTATTACCAGAATATTTCATTATAGGCAAATGAGTATTGCAAAGGGAAAAATCATTTTTGCTTGGTGAGGGAGAAGGTACATTATAATTGATTTGCTAAAATTTCTGGCTCTTTCTGTATATTCTCATTCCATTTGCTAGTAATCTTCAGTTTCTCAATCAGTATGTAATCTCACACATGTGAGGTGTGTGCGCACACACACGAATCTGGCCACTGAAGTTTGGTCCAGCTAATAATGGATTCTATGATCTGGAGCCCTGTAGTCTCCTGGGTACCCTCTATTCTCTCTATCTGCCATTGGTTTCCACTGAGAAGCTCTAGGCTGGAGTTAACATTTCCTCTTGCTTTACTGAAGGCCATGAGGAATTGCTAACACAATCCAATACTCTGATATTTCAAGAATGGATTCCTCTAGAGCCTCTCTGACTGATGAAATAGAAGGTCTGAATCCCAAGAAACAAGATGTGTTGCTACTATCATATATGCATTGCCTGCTCTCCATCCCAAAGCAACAGACTTCTTGCTGCATCCCATCCATCTTGACTCAGTCCCACATTTTCTCTGCAACCCCATTCCCAATATCAGTCTTCTTATACATTTCAATGGGTTTTAGCAAGTGATGGAAATCCTTGAAACTTAGGGAAGGCTAAAACAAGATTCAGTAGAATCTCCTGGAACTGTGGCTCAAGAATTAAGCCACGTCTCTGTTCTACTTATTGTTGCTGGTAAACCAACAACTCCAAAACTTGTGACAAAAAAAAAAAAACATTTTGTATGGGCATGGAATCTGTGGGTGAGGAATCCACATAGGGATGCCTTGTCTCTACTCCGCAATGCCAGAAGCCTCAGCTGGAAGAGTCAGAGGCTGAGAATGCATTGGCATCTGGGGCTTGGAGTCCGGCAGCTATCCCATGGTTGGACCTGGTTGTCAGCAGAGCCTTATTTGGGGCTGTTGTGGAACATCTACATGATGTCTCCATGTGACTTGGGCTTTCTCACAACATGGTGGCCTCAGGGTAGTCAGACCTCTTATGTAGTAGCTCGGGACTGCAAAGGAGTGATGCAGCCTGGAAGGCAGGAGCTGTACCACCTTTTGTGTCCTAGCTTCAGAAGTCACATGCCACTGATGCTGCTGCATTCTATTGGTCACCAGTGAACGCAAGCCCCACCAGACTCAAGGAGGAGGAATTGGGCTCCATGTCTTGATGGGGAAGTAAATGGCAACGTGGAATGAGAGACACCATTTTGGTTGTCTTTGAAAAACACAATATGTGGCCTTTCAGTGGTATTTGCAAAACCATTAGGGACCTGAACAATTTCTTTCTTTGCATCTGTTTCAATCCTATCTTCTCTCTTTTTGGATTCTGACTCTGCTTTTCAGCCTACATGTGGGGTAGGGGGAAAGAAGTATATAGTAGTCCATGGTCCTCAGTATCATGTCATTGAGATGGGAACAACAATCCCTTATAAGTTTTTTTGAGAATTAGCAAGATACTCTCTATGAAAGAGAGTAGCACAGACTAAATGAGACTTGTATAGCTCCAGTTACAAACTGATTTTCCAAACTTGGGTCTGGTGTCCTCATTGGTTCAGTCAGCTGTGGCTGGGACCAGGGTTAGGGGCCTGACCATGAGCCCCTAACCAGGCCCCCTAGGGACCTGACCATGACCACAGTCTGTCCTTTCAACTAGGCAGACACTTTGAAAGGGCCTGCTATATTTATTACACCATTCCCCCTCCCCAATTTATTTTAAAACTATACTGTCAGACTCAGAATTTCTATTCACCCATTAAAAGTATGCACCCTCTTAGAATTCCCCAAGTGCCCTTTGCAATTAGCAAAGCCTATGTAAATAGTTAATGAAACTCATCAGACTTACTATAGAGATGGCAGTGTTGCTTGGCAAAGTACTTTGTGGGCATCAATTTATTTTTATTTCTCATACCAGTTTTATTTGAGGCAGACCTAGGATGAATCTTGAGGTTGGCATACTTGTCTCAATTTTGTTTGCATGAATGCTTTCAATATCTATTCCAAATATGATACACACACACACACACACACACACACACACACACACACACATACCATGGATTCAGTGCCCAGGATCTTCAGATTTTGGGCTTTCTAAGACCCTGTCTTGGTGTGCTCTCCCTGGACAATGTTTATTATCTGCTGGATATGCTTAAACAAGCTGTTATTCCAACCCAGCTCTGAGTGGGCTATAACATCAAAACTAACATCAGAGACTTTTCAGTTGTTCATAATCACAATAGAATACAAATTCTATGGGGGTAGGATTTTCTGTTTGGTTTATTTATTGCTATAATGCCAGCATCTAGAACAGTGCATCACCTATGGTTAGTAGACACTGAATGAATATTTGCTCAGTGTGGGACATATAAACAGTTTAATGTATTAGTCTTCCAAGGAATACTGGCATTTTTGTGTTCAGTGATTAAAAACTTGAAAGAATGTTGAAATAGATTCCTAATGATAAACTTTAAGGTGGGCGTATTGCTGGGTCTATGTCTCCCTCAGTATCCCTTAAATAATAAGACGTTGCTTTTGCCCCTGAATCCCACCTTTGCACATATCTCCCCTAATTTTTTATGTTCATAATCTTTTTTTTAAAGACTTTATTTATTTATTCGACAGAGATAGAGACAGCCAGCAAGAGAGTGAACACAAGCAGGGGGAGTGGGAGAGGAAGAAGCAGGCTCATATTGGAGGAGCCTGATGTGGGGCTCGATCCCACAACGCTGGGATCATGCCCTGAGCCGAAGGCAGACGCTCAACTGCTGTGCCACCCAGGCACCCCCTGGAATAATTTTTTTAAAAAGCTAAAGAGTTTATAGAGTTTCAGAAAAGTTTTCCTTTCATAGGACTGGGGGTCTAGCCCTTACTTTCTTTTTGATCATTTATGTGCCTGAAATAGTCACTTCACTTTGTTGGGTCTCAGTTTCTTATTCTGTCAAAATAAGGGTTGGGATTAGATTTATTTTTGTGTCTCTGTGCCTTCAAAATTCTCTCTTGAAAGGGATCCATACAATGCAGAGATTAAAAAAATAGTTGTCTTAGCTCCCCCTTGTGACTCCTATGCAATCCCCTCCTTTGAGTGTGAGCAGGACTGTGGCTTCCTTCTAATAAATAGAATATGCTGATGGGATGTCACTCCCTTGGTTCCGTTAGATTGTACAGAATAGTTGATGGGATGTCATTATCGTGACTACATCAATCTACATAAGACTCCTTTTTAATAGACTGGAGGAAGATTCTCCTGCTGGTCTTTAAGAAGTGAGCTGCTGTGTGTGGCAGGGCCACCTGGCAAGGAGGGGTGGGCAGCCTTTAGTAGCTGAGAGTGACTTCCACCTGATAGCCAACAGAAAACTTCATTCGTGTAATTGCAAGGAACTGTGATTCTTCCAACATTCATGTGAACTTGGAATAAGACTCCTGTTCTAGAAAGAAATGCAGCTTGACTGACACCTTGATTACAGCCTGTGATGCCCCAAGCAGGGCATCAGCTTAGCCATGCTATGACTCCTGACCTATTGAAGCTGTCAGATAATGGATGGGTACAGAGAGTGCCTTACATTCCTCACCCAGTTTCTTTTTTTCTTAATGTTACCATGTTGCATTATTGTGGTCCATTTAATAAAACTAAGAACAACATTGGTCCACTACTATTAACTAAACTCTAGTCTTTATTCAGATTACACTAGTTTTTCTATTAATGTCCTTTTACTACTCCAGAATCCAATATAGGACCCTGCTTTTGTTGCAATGTTCCTTTCTTATCCTGAAATCTGGGACAATTTATCATTTTTTTCTTTTTTTTCTTGATTTGACCATTTTGACGAGTGCTGGTCAGGTATTTTGTGCAATATCCCTCAGTTTGGGCTTCTGTGATATTTTTCTCATCATTGGGCATGGGTTATAGGTTTATGGAAAGAATAATCAGAAAAATTTGGAATGATGGAAATATTCTGTATTTTTTATTGTGGTGATGGTACATGGGTGAATACATTTGTCAAATCTCATTAAACTGTGGCATATAAATGAGTACATATGATTGTATGCAAATCATACCTGAAAGAAGCTTTTGACAACAGATATTTCATATGTATATATGTACACACACATAAACCAATAAAAATCTGGTTAAATAATATTCTGTTGGTTTTTAATTACAACCCTACCCAGAACCTTAAAGATTTTAACATACTGTTTCTTGTGAGTCTGTAACCATTAGACATCATACACAGCATTTCCTAACTTCTTTGAAAATGAGATCCTTTTTCTAGCACCTCATAGTATCTGAAACACAGACTGGGAAATGCTGGTTTAAGGAAATTATATTTGAGTTTATAAGAAAAATAACAAAAGCCCAGAGAGTTGTTCAGTTTTTCTACTATGGTCAGCCAAAGACTGGGAAAATGTTTTTGTCTATCCAAGGAAATACCTTAGGGTGTGTCATGTTACTATATCTGTGAGTGTGGAAAAGAAATAACATTTGAGAGCTGGAACATATTTCTCACTTAATCTAATTATCCTTGTATACATGTTATTGCCTCATGTTATCTTTGAACCTATTTTGAAACAAATAGGATGAAGGACTTCAAAAGATGGATGGATGGATTCAGTCCCTCTTGCAGCCAGGTATTGGATGGCCACAGCTGCTGAAGAAGTTGGGGGTCCTTTGCCCTTTGCTATTGCTGATAACTTGGGCTCCCCAGATCTATGTGGGCTTTGTACAGGTCTGAGGGTGCTGCAGCCAGTGGCTGAGGACCTGAGGGATGTCCCTTCCCTTACAAGTGGGAAGAAGAAAGTGGGGCAATGCTGAGGTCTGGAGGGAGTACTTCCACCCCAGGATGTCCCCCATATTACAGTCATTTTTTTTATATGGTTCCATGGCTGACCACAAAAAATTATCTACTCACAAAACAAGGCTACCTGTGTTTCTGTGTGCTCAAATAGTTCCCTGTTTGGAGGCTGAATTCATGGGTGAAAAAGCATTAGTTGATTTAGCTTTAGAAGAAAGATGTTCTTTTTTTTATTTAAATATTTTATTTATTTATTTGACAGAGAGACAGCCAGCGAGAGAGGGAACACAAGCAGGGGGAGTGGGAGAGGAAGAAGCAGGCTCCCGGCTGAGGAGCTCGATGTGGGGTTTGATGTGGGGCTCGATCCCAGAACACCGGGATCACTCCCTGAGCTGAAGGCAGATGCTTAATGACTGAGCCACCCATGTGCCCCTAGAAGAAAGATGTTCTTATCTTGAGTTGTGTTTTGATACCTTGACAAGACTTATAGGAAGGTTATGATTTATGATGTGTTTCACATGATTCATGGGTCATGTTCATAATTATATTGATAAAATAAACATGCCTTACATATGCAGTTCCATTATGCATTTAAATATTAAGACAGTATTGAATACTTTCAGGTTTTTTTCATCAGCCTCAGACCTGAAGTCTGCAGTAATAATGATTTATAATCTTTGGAGAGGCTGTACATGTTAAAAGTATTCAATTATGTTTCCTGCTTCTTGGCCAGTTCTGTTTCTCAAGACGTAGCCAAGGACAGTCTAGGTAACCACGGTGATGGCCCAGTACCCATGGACCAGTGCCTGGAACTGAAGTTGCTGTCCTGGATGGGGCAGGTTTGGAACTCAGACCCAGCCTCAGACACTGAGCAAGAGTCTAGTCTAGCAACTGGATGTAGTATTTTAAAAGGATGGTGCATCAGGGGGTCTATGTAATGAAAAGATAAGGCACTAGGAAATCTGAAGAGAGGTGGAGGTTGTATGTTGCAGTTTGAAAAAACAAGCAATGAGACCAGAAGGCATCCCATGAGGAAGGTTGACTGTCATCAGGCAGGTCTCCCTAAGAGTGGAGGAGGCAGGTTAGCTTTCTCTGGGCATTGGCTTTTTGGGCTCTGAAGATGATTGTCAGTGTCCTCAGAAGTAATTGAGCTGGATGACTGACTTACATAGATTGATGATTAAAAACTAAAACACCATTTTCTTACTTTACAATGAGAATTCGAATCAGAGTAAATATTAGATCCGCTGCCCAGCTTGTTTTCTGTTTGTAGACAAATCTACATGGGAGCCAAATGGTAATCAGAAGCTGCTTGCAGAGCATAGGCTGTCAGCAGGAGGAGATGTTTAATTCATTGGTCACATGCCTTCACTCCTCATAATGGGTATTCTGCCCCATGAACAGGTTTCTGCTACCTGGGATTGGGCATCTCTTCCCTGGCACAGGGCAGGAGACACAGTGTCAGAACTTTCCCCTCACCTGCCTTTTTCTTTGCCTGCATTACTCATCATCCCCATTCTTCTCGGCACATTTCCTTAGAGAGGCTAGTATCTTTTTGGTTCTAGTCAGGTACTGCTGGTCTGAGAGCCATTCTGTCTCTTGATGGTCAATTGTCATAACTCGGTTCTAATCCATTAACTGTTTGTTGTATCATTTCACTCTCAGAGATTGTCCACTTTCCAAGTTCCTGGGGGAAGAAGTTGCAGGAAAGAAGCCCCTTGCTTTTGAACTCAAGCACTACTAATAGTGAGTAAAGCAGAGTGTAAAGGATGCCACAAACAGTCATATTGAAAGTCCTAAGGAGTAGAAAGGTGGGTAACAGAGGTGAAAATACCATCTTATTCATTGGTGCATCACTTAGGGCATTATAACTAGCTGAGGCATAATCCTATCTATGAGTAGGTTTGGTACTGCCAATGGCAGAGACTAAAAACATTCCTTCCTCCCTCCCTTCCTTCCAGCAAGTTAAGGCTTAATGGCTTCTATATATGGTTACTAGAAAGATAATGGCTAGGTATTAACTCTTATTAATAACAATTTGCATCCTGCATCTGAATCACTTCATGTTTTCCTGATGTGGCTGTAGTTAGCTTATGTTCATCCTTTATCTCACAGACTGATTTTTCATCTAGATTGACCCTGAGACGGTAGGAATAGATGTATTTCCCCTTACCCATCAACTCCATCTTGTTTTTCTTCTTTAGAGTTTTCTTTGTTATTGTTTACCATTTTTTAGTCTTATTCATTCCTCCCAATGGGGTGATGCTGGATGGATGCTTCATCTTCTTTACTGATTGCTTCACTGAAACATTTGCTTCAATTAGAGGAATTGGCAAATCTAAAAGGTTCTTAAATATTTCAGAAAAATAAATGGCAGATAAGTTTCCTAAATAGTTAATTGTTGGGACTTCTACTTCTGGGAAGATGAGTAGATTTAGTTTCCATTATTCCTCTCACCAAGTACAATGAAAAATCCTGCATATTTTATGTAAAACAAATATAAGACTCTGAGAGGTAGAGAAGAAAGCAGACTGGCTAAGGGCATGGGGACCTAATAAATAGCATGATGGTAGGTTCCTTTGGTTTTCTTTTTGCTTTATATATCCCAGAGTTGGAGCTGAAGAAGTCAGGAACCTGGAAATACCAATGGGCACAGACAACAAAAGCCCAACAAAAGCCCACTGCCTCTAGTCAAAGAAAGACCCAGGAAAGTGACAACACAGTGAGTCAGAAAACTTTTAGAGAATAATTGCTCTACTGCAACCAAATACCACAGAACAAAACTGGGTTGCCCACCCTCCACAGCACTGGTTGAACAGGGAACTTAGACTTCCACTCTGTCAGGCTGCAGTAAGGACCCCCAACCCCACACAGGGGTGTCGTTAGAGGAGATGGGGTAGAGAGTTTGACTTCCAGCCCTGCCAGCCAGCCGCAGAGCCAGTGGAGGCCATGAGGGGAACCTGGAGGCTGTGAGGGAACCCTGTACTTCCTCCCTATTTGGTGGAAATGAGGATGGTATCAGAGGAGGCCTACTGGAAACTCAGGGCAGTATTAGCAGAGGCCTTGTGGGAAGTTGAGTTGTTACTCAGGACTTCAGTCTCTGTCTAGGAGTAATGAGATGTATGAGACTTTCAACCTATCTATACCATTATATTTGAAGTGCATTTCTTGTAGATGGCTTATGTTTGGCTATTTTTTTAAATTTATATATTTTATTTAAATTCAATTGATTAATACATAACGTATTACTAGTTTCAGAGGTAGAGGTCAGTGATTCATCAGTCTTAAAAAATAACCAGTGCTTATTCCATTATGTGCCCTCCTTGATGTCCATGGTTTTCAAATCCATTCTGTCAATTCCTGTCTTTTAATTGGTATATGTAAACCATTTACATGAATGTAATTGCATTTAATGTAATTATTGATATTTTAGAACTTAAATCTGTCCTTTTGTTTTTTATCTTCCATTTGTCGTATGTTTTTCATTTCTGTTATCTTTTTCTTTCCTTCCTGCGGGTTACTTGAACATTTATTTAGAACTTTATTTTTATTTATCTACAGTGTTTTCAAGTGTATCGCCCTCTGTAGTTTTCCTGGTGTTGCTCTAGGATACTATATTGTATATACATAATTTACCATAGTCTACTGGTATTAACAGTTTACCAATTCAAGAATGGAAATGTGGGGCGCCTGCTTGGCACAACGGTTACGCATCTGCCTTTGGCTCAGGGCGTGATCCCGGCGTATGGGATCGAGCCCCACATCAGGCTCCTCCGCTATGAGCCTGCTTCTTCCTCTCCCACTCCCCCTGCTTGTGTTCCCTCTCTTGCTGGCTGTCTCTCTCTCTGTCGAATAAATAAATAAAATCTTTAAAAAAAAAAGAAAAAAAAAGAATGGAAAATGTACCTCCTTTTGTATCTCTTTACCATCATCCATTTATAATTTTCTTAAATAGTTCCTCTACATATGTTTAGATATACATCAGACAATGCTATAAATTTTTCTTTAACTACCAAATATAATTTAGAAAATTCAAGAGGAAAAGAAACTTATATTTTATTTTCCCACATTCTACTTTTTCCATTGTTCTTTCTACCTTTCTGATGTTCAAAGATTCCTCCTCTTATCCTTTCCTTACTTTTTAGAGAACTTATTTAGCTGTTCTTGTATGGTAGGACTTCTCATAACATCTTCTCTTTATTTTCCTTCATCTGAGAATTTACCCTTCATCCTGATTTCTCCTTCAATCTTGAAGGATATTTTCATGGGATAGAGAATTCTGGGTTAACATTGTTTTCTTTCAGTACTTCAAAAATGTCGTAACACTTCCTCTGCTCTCCATAGTTTGTGATGAGAAATCCACTGTCATTTGAATTATTTTCCCCCTATAAGCGCCTTTTCCCTCTCACTGCTTTCAAGACTTTTGTCTTTAAATTTTGGAGGTTTGATTTGTGTTTTGGGAAGATTTCTTTTGTTTGGCCATTTTGGGGATTCTCTCAGCTTCTAGAATCTGTAGATATATGTATTTTGTTGAATTTGGGAAATTTCCAGCCCTGCCTTCCTTGTCCTCTCCTTCTGGGACTGCAATGACACAAATAATAGGTTCGATATTATAGTCCTACAGGTACCTCAGGCTCTTTACTTTCTTCTTCTTTTTTTTTTCCAGTCTATTTTTTCATTGTTGTTCAGATTGGGTAATTTCTTCTTCTTTTTTTTTAAAGATTTTATTTATTTTGGGGAGAGAGAGAGCACGCGAGCACATGAGCAGGGGGGAGGGGCAGAGGGAGAAGCAGACTCCCTGCAGAGCTGGGACTCTATTCCAGGACCCTGGGATCATGACCTGACCTGAAGGCAGATGCTTAACTGGGACTGAGCCATCCACGTGTCCCGGATTGTATAATTTCTATTCTCTCTTCAAATTTACTGATTTTTTTCCTCCATTATATTCGTTCTGTTAGTCAGCCCATCAATTCAGTTTTAATTTGGTCATTATATATTATTTAGTTCTAAAATTTCCATTTGGTTCTTCTTTGCTGAGACTATCTTATTATTTATTTGTTCGAATATGTAATTATTCACTGAAATATCTTTATGACGACTGCTTTGAAACTTTTGTCAGATAACTCTAATATCACTGTCATCTCAGTGTTACCAGCTAATGATTTTATTTTTTAAATTCAAGTTGAGATTTTCCTGGTTCTCAGCATGAAGAGTGACTTTCTTTTGAAACCTGGATATTTTGGAGGGTGCCTGGGTGGTGCAGTCGTTAAGCATCTGCCTTCGGCTCAGGGCATGATCCGGCATTCTAGGATTGAGCCCCACATCAGGCTCCTCCACTAGGAGCCTGCTTCTTCCTCTCACACTCCCCCTGCTGTGTTCCCTCTCTCACTGGCTGTCTCTCTGTCAAATAAATAAATAAAATCTTAAAAAAAAAAAGAAACCTGGATATTTTGGGTGTTATTTTATGAAACTCTGGATCCTATTTAAGCCTAGCTGACTTCCTCCAATACCACTCCAACAAGGGAAGGAAGGGAGTGCTGCTTCATTACCTCCAGATGAGGACAGAAGTCCAGGTTTTCCTCTTGGACTCTGTGAAAACCCATGGAGGACTGAGGATCCTTCATATTGTTAAGCATAAGATATATTACATAAACATTATTCAAAAGAAAGCAGGAATGGCTACATTATTATCAGATAAAGTAGAATTTAGAGCAAAGAAAATGACCAGAGACTAGGAAGGACATTATGTAATTATAAAATTGTGAAACCACCAAGAAGATGTAGCAATCCTAAAGATGTATCACAAAACAACAGAGCTGCAAAACATTTAAAACAAAAATTGATTTACCTGAAAGGAGATACAGGGAAATCCACATTTACAGTTGGAGATTTCAGCACCTCCTCTCAATAACATTTAGAACAACTAGACAGAAAACCAGCAAGGTTATAGAAGAACTCAAAAGTGGCATCAACCAAAAGTATCTAATTGACATTTATAGAACATTCCACCTCAGAATAGAAGAATACATATTATTTCCAAACATCCAGGGAACATATACCAATATAGACTATATCTTGTTCCATAAAACAAACTTCAACAACTTTAAAAGAGTTGAAATCATACAGAGTATGTCTTCTGATCACAATGGAATCAACCCAGAAATCATTGAGAAAGATAATAGAAAATTCCCCAAATACTGATGAACTAAACAATGCACTTGCAGATAATCCATACATCAAAGAGAAAGTATCAAGGGAAATAAAAAAATATATATATTGATTGCATGAAAGTAAAAATACAACACATCAAAATTTTCAGGGCACAGCTAAAGCAGTCCTGAGAAGGAAATTTATAGCACTGAATGCTTATGATTAAAAAGAGCAAAGATCTCAAATCGATAATCTGAGTGCTTGTTTCAAGAAGCTAGTAAAAGAGGAGCAAAAGCAAGCAAGCAGAAGGAAGAAAATTATGAAGATACTAGTAGAAATAAATGAAATTGAAAACAGGAAAACAATAGAAAAATCAATAAAACAAAAACTTGTTCTTTTAAAAGATAATAAAATTGACAAACCTCTAACAAGGTTGCCAAAGGAAAAAAAGAGAGAAGACACAATCTGCCAATATTAGCAATGAAAAAGGACCTATGATTGTAGCTCCTGCAGACATCAAAAGGATAACAAGAATTAATTAAATTAATTAAATGGCCTCAGTCGAAAACAAATTCCTAACTAGTACAATACATGAAAGGGATATGAAAGGGTTATTCCAGAAAAGGGGAAAGGATGAAACACTTCCTTATTCATTTTAGGAATTTGGCACTACACTGGTACTAAAACCAAAGACAGTATCAAAAATAAAAATATCTACATACCAATATTTCTCATGAATATAAATGTGAATCTCTTTAACAAACTATTGTTAAATAGATTTCAGCAATATATGAAAAGAATTATACATGGACAAGTTTTTTTCCCAGGGATGGAAGGCTGGTTCTATATATGAAAACCATTCCGTATAAAACACTGTATTAACAGGCTAAAGAAGAAACATCACATGATCATATCAATTGATGTAGAAGAGGTATTGGACAAAATTCAATACCTATGTATATGACAAAAACTTCCATAAAAATAGAAATATAAGAATTTCCTCACTTGATTAAAAAATCACCTACAAAATACCTACAGATAACATTATTCTTAATAGTAAGAGACTAAATACTTTCCTATAAGAGGAATAAAGGAAGGATGTCCACTCCCACTATTTTTATCCAATTCAGAATTTCTAGCCAATACAATAAGATCAAAAAAAGGATTAAAGGGCACACAGATTAGAAAGGAAGAAATAAAACTTTCCCTTTCTGTATTTGACATGATTGTTTATGTAGAAACTCCCAACAAATCCACCAAAAACTCCTGGAACTAATAAGTGAGTTCAGCAAGTTTTCAGTATAAAAGATAAATATACAAAAGTCAACCACAAAATGTATACTAGTAATGACCACAAGAACACTGAAATTAAAAATACAGTACCATTTGCAGCTTCTCAGAAAGTGGAAATACTTAGATATAAATCTAACGAATACATACAGAAGTTGTATGCTGAAAACCACAAACCACTGATAAAAGGAATTTGAAAAGAGATGCAAATAAGTAAAGGTCATGTCATGTTCATGAATACTTAACATAGTAAAGATGTCAATTCTTTTCAAATTGACATACAGATGTAACCCATTTCTTGTTGAAATTAAGGCAAGATTTTTGAATAGAGATAGGTGAAATTATTTTAAAATTTATACAGGAATGCAAAGGGATTAGAGTAAGTAAAATAATGTTTTAAAAGAATAACAGAGAATGGAAGATGCCATGAGACAAGTGAAATTTCACTGGAATTTGAGCCTTTGTTTACTCACTGAGCAAATAAGTTATTGTCTTGGAGACTATTTCATAATCCATAGCATTGGTAATATAATATCTGTTTTATTGGTTTGAGGGGAATGTTTCATGAAAAGGCTTCATAGATTGTGAAACACTCTGCAGGTAGAAGCAAAGCCTGTTTATCTGAAATCAGACAAGAAATCCTTCCTACAAAAAGGATGATGTAATACTTACTTAAATTTTAGAAGACAAACAGGAAGACATCCTCAGGTAAGTAGGACGATATTTTGATATCACATTGAGGGTTTTTTGCTATACACTTGCTATAGTGGTCATAAAATGTTAAAAAAAACAAAAACAAAAAAACAAGACCTAAAGACATCAGTAACTAGCCCAAGTTGACACAACACTGTAGAAACAGGACTTGTACTAGGAAAAATATCACTCATTTCTCTGCTCAATGCTCTTTCCATCACATTGCTGATAACCTTAAGAATATACATTCATCCCAGAACATGGGTTCAGAATTCTAGACAAAGTCATTTGGTTGATTCAGCTTACTTTCCTTTTGTGAAGGGAAAATATAGGATTTTAATAAAAAGTGGGCTTATAAATCTTTGGGCATTTATAAAAGATAAATAGCCACCCTATTTTAGAAACTCCCCTCAACCTATGATTTTCAAGAGTTGAGAGATGAGAACTGGGCTTGTAGTAGTAGAATATCAGGGCAAGTAATTTGAGATCACATTAGAAGGCTCCATTAGCTTTATACTTATTTTATTGAAAGGCCTCATGTTACTGCATTCTTTTTTTTTTTAAGATTTTATTTATTTACTTGTCAGAGAGAGAGAGAGCACAAGCAGGGGAGGCTGCAGGAAGAGGGAGAAGCAGGCTCCCTGCTGAGCAAGGACTCAATCCCAGGACCCTGGGATCATGACCTGAGTTAAAGACAGAAGGCTTAACTGGCTGAGCCACCCAGGTGTTCCCCTCATTTTTAAAAAAAAGGTTTTATTTATTATTAGCATTCTTTATAAAAAATGTTTCTATATCCTGTGAAAGGAACATTCAAATGATTTCATCATCACTTAGGATCAGAAAGAAAAGCATGAACAATTAGGTTATGGAGAACCAGTATGAACTCGTGGTTGAAGATTTAGTATGAATATGTGTCCAGAAGTGTTAGATATTGAGGAAGACATAAAAAGATGGAAAAATATTCCATGCTCATGGATTGGAAGAATTAACATAGTTAAAATGTCCATGCTACCCAGAGTAATCTACACTTTCAATGCTACCCCGATCAAAATACCGAGTACCATCTGGGACCTCTAGATGCTCTTGAATTTTACTTGGGGCCATTTCTGAAGGCTGTGTCTCAGATGCTTAAATGGTCCTTGTGCCCACAATATCAATAACCTGTGATGGCAGTATGGATTTTGGAAACTTCCTGGATACATAAACCTCACTTGAAATGGGAAGAACTTGGATTAGCACTGGAATGCTGGACTCACTAGATGATCTAGAATTTGTATTTTGACAAGTAAGGCAGCTGATCTTTTTTTTTTCATAAAATAGACTAGAACATGTACCAAAGTAAGTTCCCTGAAAGGCTGTAAGTATGTGCCCAAAATTTTGGGGGGAGCTCCTTCTTCAAAGCATTTAGAGCAGTATATCATTGTAAATATAATTTGGTATGTGAAAATATTGGCATTTTAATCATGAATTTGATTTTGGAATAATTTATAAGCATTTGAAACCATGTTGGTAAATAAAGAGAATAATGCATGAAGTTTAAAAAATAGAGTCTGTGTTCAGTGTGATGAGCACTGGGTGATGTACTCAACTAATGAATGAATCATTGAGCATTATATCAAAAACTAATGATGTACTATACCTTGGCTAATTGAATTTAATAAAAAAAATAATAAAAAATAAGTAAAATGTAAAAAAATAAAGTAACCAGACTAATTTTTTTCTGTGCACTTGCTCTCAGCAATTCATTTTACTTCAGCAAGCATTTTGTAATGACTTTCTATGCTCCCATGACCCTTTTCTTTGTGGGAATATGCTTCCAAAGGTGAAGCAGTCCAAGATTATGTGCAACAGTATAATGAAGCTAGATCAGCATTGGGGCTTGGCTTGGGCTTTGGTCATCAGGAAAACTGTTGAAGATTTAAGTATGTTTTCCAGGAAATTACATTTTTGGGGGGTTATTTATGAGATTGAAATTTTCCATCACTCCCTTTCATTGATATTGGTACTATCTTGTTTGAAAAAGTGTTGAGGATTTGCCATTTGGCATTTCCCAGGATGCATTGTGCATACATGTGCATGTGAACACACAAATATATAGATGTGAATATGCACTTGTCCATACCTAAATCACCATAAAGTTTAATGAGAGATAGACTTGCTCTAGAATATCAAATGAAGCTGATTTTTCATGCTTATGGATAGAAGAAATTGACAAAAATTATATCTGAGGCTGCTGGGGATGGTATCTTTGAATATCCCTGGAGAAATTAAATCCAGGACCTCTATGAGTTATAGCTATCAGGTTCATATTTTGTTAATTTTGGATTAATTTCATTGATTGTTACCATTAACTACGATCATTTCATTTGTTTCCCTTTAAAATTAGTGATGTTTATTTTACTTATTATAAATANTAATAAAATAAAAATAAATAAATAAATAAATACAAAAAAAAAAGAAGTGTTAGAAAGCTACTGGGATGGAATTTGATTGTTTACAAAAAGAAACGGTGAATGAATGACTAAATAGTGCTCACACACACACACACACACACACTTCTTGAGGGTGGAGGTGGGCCAGCAGAGTGGCAAAGAGAAGAGTAAATAATATGAATTGTTTATAAGTTAGTATTAACTATTTTTAAAGATACGGTATTCTAAAGGTTTCTTATTTGGGTACTGTAGTCAAGAAAATTAGTATCACTAATATTAGAAATCATTTAATGAAAATAAAAATTATCCAATGCCTCATTAGCAAAGCACTTTCAATTGCTTCTTATTTCTCAGGTATTTCACTAACCTTGCTAGAGGCACTGATGACTGACAGGGTTCAGTCTTCTCAAAGGCACAGGGTGCTTAGATAATAAAACAAAATTCTTTGGCAGAGAAGAGATTGTTTATGCTTTTCTTTTATTGCTTACTAAAGGCCAACATTCTACTTTACAGAGATCGATATTCCTGAATTGCAAACTTTTTAGAAGCCTAAAGGAAATGGATCCTTGTCATACTTAAATGTTAACCCTCTCTCTGCAATAGGAGAGCAAAGAGGTATTTCCCCTTCAGCTTGTTTGTTCTGTGTTGGTAAAAGGTGGGGTAATCTCCCAGAAGTCCATGCCCAGTTGGCCTTAGCTTTACCATTGTAACCAGTCCACTCTTCCTGCGTAAGATGCATGAACTAGGTCCAGGCTCCCGAGTGCTCTGTGCTGAGAACATTTGCTGAGGCCATGGCCACATTACCTCTTTGTTGCCCCTCATTCTCAGTTTTCAAGCCTTCAGCTTTAACAGCAAGGCCTTCTGGAGCCTTCCCTGACTTTGGATAGCAGTTAGACTTCCTGGTATCTGTTCTCAGGGCCGTCTTGAGAACAAGACCAGTGTTTGGTTCAGGGTGAAGCACCTAATAGATGTATGCATGGCAGGATTGAGTGACTGTCATTAGCTGGACTCCCACCACAACCGACATTGTAGGATCCTGGGATGGAATCATCACTCTCACCTGTGACATGGAGAAATGTAAGTTCAGGGTTGACATGATTTACCCTGAGTTCACAGTGAGAGTAGTTTCAAACTTGGTTCTGCACATTTCCTACGTCCATGTTCTTTGTACTCTAACATGCTTCCTCCAACATTTCCTAGGCTCCAGTTCCTCCTGGTCCCAGAAGGCAGGCTGGAAGAGGGCCCTCCCCACCCTCCCCTACTCCCCCCACCTGCTACCATCCAATCATGGCCTCATTGGAGGCACTGCCCAGGTAAGTCCTCTTTACCCCTTCCCAGTTAGAATTATGTCAGTGGCTGGTAGACTGAAGGCAGCACTTTCATCCTCTAGCTGCCTCACAGTCTTTGGGGTGGGGTTTAAGTGAACAGCTGGGGCAAATTTGCTTGGGGTGGCCTTGGTGGTAACTGAATCAAAGACCGAGGCCTCATTCTGACATGGTCTGGGATGCGCTCAGACCCCAGATTGCCAACATCAGCACCTTCCTGGAACATGCTAGAATTCCAGAGCTTCAGGAGAAGAGCAAGCCAGCTCCAGCCTACCCCATAGCCCCCAAAGACATGCAGAAAACTTAACTAGAGCAGTCTGCACCATAGCCCATAGTCTGCACCCACCTCTAGCTCAGGAGCTGGAGAACTATGGCCCAGGGCCGAAATCTGCTGTCACCTGTTTCATATGGCCTGTGAGCTAAGAATGGTTTTTACATTTTAAATTGGTTTAAAAAAAATCAAAAGAAGAATAGTGTTTCATGACACATGAAAATGATATGAAATCTAAACTTCTGTGTCCCTAAATAAAGTTTTACTGGTACACAGGCATGCCCATCTATTTACATTGTCTACAGCTCATTTTGCATAAGTGCTAGAGTTAAGTCACTGCAACAGAGAGTGCTTTCCCTGCAAAGCCTAAAATATTTATTTGTCTGGCCTTGTAAAGAAAAAGTTTGCTGACCTCTTCTCGAGTTGAACATTATAAAGAAGAAATTCCTGGCAAGGTTATCTCTCCTAGTAATCTTTCAAGCTAGAAATGTCCAACTGTTGGAAGTTAACAATCTATGAAACATTTTTACTGCTTCTAACTATAGCATCAGCCTTATGCACACTCCCAAACACTGCATCTCTTCATTCTTTAAAACCAGAGCGTGTTGTGCCACAGGTTTCCTAATCTTGTGGGCTGGGGTCCTATGTTCCCAGCCACCATGTTAGATGATGTTTCTGCCACTGCTGCATGGTCAGTGCTTTTCCAGAGGCCACCCTATTCTCCAACACACAAGATCACATCTTTTCCAAGTTGTGGATACAAGGAAGTGACTTGCTTATAAGAGTCCTGATCATAGAACTAAATAGACAAGAACAATGCGTGGAGAGGTGGAACTGTATTTTGTTATTCTCTGTGCCAGTTCTAGTGTTGCTCTTGAGTAGTGAAAAAGCTAACTTTAACCAAAATATTTGCTATTTAGAACCTATAGAGTGATTAATTAGTTAAAAAAATGATGTATTTTTAAATAACATGACCAACTGGGGAAGCAGCCATTGGCAGTATCACTGCATTATGGATGATAAAATATTGGTATGCAGAATCATGATGAGATGATTCACATATGGTGAATGTTTGAGGAATCAGGATCCAGATCCAGTTTTTCTCATCTGGGGTCTGTTCCCTTTGCTCCACAATGTCTTCATGCCTAACTTCAAATTATCCAATGGGAATGATTTAAGAATTCTAATCATTTGTTATCGTGGCCATAACCAGCATCCCTGGTGTCATGGAGAACCCAGTGACTAGATAGACTAATAGGAGTTTTGTTATGGGTTGCATTCACTTGTCATTCAATCATTCACTTATGCCTCTAACAAACATTTATTTAGCAACTATTTATTTAGCTCCAGAAACTGAAGCTAAGAGGTAAAATAAAATGTTATGTTTGCCACCAAGGATAACCTTATGGAAGACATAGACAATGAATCAATGATCATGATGTACGAAGAACATAATGGGAAATACATATCAGTGTATCAATCATACTGAGGAAATTCTGGAGGAAATGGTGCTTGAGCTTAGTTTTGGAGGATGAATGAAGTCTAAGTTATCTAAAGAAGGAGATGGGAAATGACAGCCCAGGGACAGTGACTAATGTAGAAAATACATATCTTTACATCTATCTATATATAAATTTATAAATACATATAGATTTTTATAGAAAAAATATATATTGCATATTTATATAAAGAATATATATATTTATATTATATATATTTTCTACATTAGTATAGATATATAGAAATATATATATAGATAGTCTCTCTCTCTATATATATATACAGAGTACTGTGTATAGAAAAGCATAGAGGCTTCAAAAGCTTGACTCATTGTGCTTTGTTGAAGATTAGTTGATCATAGAATTGAGGGTCCATTTCTGAATTCTCTACTCCGTTCCATTGATCTATGTGTCTATTTTTGTGCCAATACCATACTGTCTTGATGATTACAGCTTTGTAATAGAGCTTATAGTCCAGAATTGTGATCCCACCAGCTTTGGTTTTCTTTTTCAACATTCCTCTGGCTATTTGGGGTCTTTTCCAGTTCCATACATATTTTAGAATTATTTGTTCCATTTCTGTGAAGAAAGTTGATGGCATTTTGATAGGGATTGCATTGAATGTGTAGATTGCTCCAGGTAGCATAGACATTTTAACAATATTTGTTCTTCCAATCCATGAGCATGGAACGTTTTTCCATTTCTTTATGTCTTCCTCACTTTCTTTCATGAGTATTCTATAGTTTTTTAAGTACAGATCCTTTGCCTCTTTGGTTAGATTTATTGTTAAGTATCTTATGGTTTTGGGTGCAATTGTAAATGGGATCAACTCCTTAATTTCTCTTTCTTCTGTCTCACTATTGGTGTATAGAAATGCAACTGATTTCTGTGCACTGATTTTATATCCTGCCACTTTGCAGGAACGAATATTCAATGGAAAAAAGACAGTCTCTTCAACAAATGGTGTTGGGAAAATTGGACAGCCACATGCAGAAGAATGAAACTGGACCATTTCTTTATACCATACACAAAAATAGACTCAAAATGGATGAAAGACCTAAATGTGAGTCAGGAATCCATCAAAATCCTTGAGGAGAACACAGGCAACAGCTTCTTTGACCTTGGCTGCAGCAACTTCTTCCTAGACACATCGCCAAAGACAAGGGAAGCAAAGGTAAAAATGAACTATTGGTATCTCATAAAGTTAAAAAGCTTCTGCAGAGCAAAGGGAACAGTCAACAGAACCAAAAGACAATCAACAGAACTGGAGATGATATTTGCAAATGACATATTAGATAAAGGGCTAGTATCCAAAATCTATAATGAACTTCTCAAACTCAACACCCAAGGAACAAATAATCCAATCAAGAAATAGGCAGAAAACTGAACAGACATTCCTGCAAAGAAGACATCCAAATGGCCAACAGACACATGAAAAAGTGCTCAACATTACTTGGCATCAGGGAAATACAAATCAAAACCAAATGAGATACCACCTCNAATATTATGCAGCCATCAAAAAATAAAATCTTGCCATTTGCAATGATGTGGATGGAACTAGAGGGTATTATGCTAAGCAAAATAAGTTAATCAGAGAAAGACAATTATCATGATCTCACTAATATGCAGAATTTAAGATATATGTTAATAACAATAAAACCTTGACTCATTGAAGGAATTTCAAATAGATATTTTTGGTCATAGTAGGGAGTGTATGAGGAGAAATTAAGGGAAATGAAACTGGTTTATTGAGTCAAGAATGGTCATGTGTGGGGGCGCCTGGGTGGCGCAGTCGTTAAGCATCTGCCTTCAGCTCAGGGCGTGATCCTGGCATTCTGGGATCGAGCCCTACNTACATCAGGCTCCTCCGCTATGAGCCTGCTTCTTCCTCTCCCTCTCCCCCTGTTTGTGTTCCCTCTCTTTAAAAAAAAAGAATGGTCATGTGTGCTGGGTTAAGAAGTTAAAACATTTCCTATAAGCTGAAAAAAGCCACATAAAGGATTTCAAGCAGAAAAGTGACAACCAGTCTTGTGTTTTAGGAAGATTATTCTCGTAGTAGAGTAGACTCTGAAACGTAGTGGGGGCTAACCTAGAGTGAGAGAGACCAGCTCAGAAGCTATTGCAATAACTGAGGTGAGAAGAATGAAGACATGTAAGCCAGGCACAGTGGGAAAGGAAGGAGTGAGAGGAACAGATTAAATGGTATTAAGGAGGGAAAGAATGTGATGTGGTTTCATTGTGTGAGTGTGTGTGTGTGTGTGCACATGCCTGTGCACACATGCATGCACACACAGGAACACAGGAAGGTGGCAGAACAATATGAGTTAGAGAAAGTTAAGGTGGACACACAGAAGGATTGTAATTTACTGAGTTCTCAATAGAACAATCCTATGGAAAAGGCAAGTGGCCATAGCTCGTCATTGGTAATCTTATTCCCCATTCAGAATGTACTTACATTCTTACTTTTCTTCCTGCTCTCTCCCAATTTTGTCGAACTATTTTCCAGTAATTTAGTTTAATGCAAGCATTGTTGGCAGCAACCAGTTTATTGCCCACTGGTTTTCCTTTTTGTAGCTTATGTTAAATACCCCTTTTCTCTACTAAGAATGAGATATTTAATTATTTTAACTGCCTTTAGTTGTTACTGTTATTGTTGCCCTTCCAGGGAAAGATTCCTCTCCTGAAATTTCCTGTCTCCATACCCTAAAGGGGCTCTATAGGGCACATTCTTCTGATGCTGGTGGAGTGAAGATATTTCTTGTAGACACACAGAAGTTATAACTTTCTTCTATAGAGGCCTACACTCAATTTGCATTACAACAGACTATTCCTTAAATCAACACAAGATAAATCAACAGAAGATTGTACCTCCCTCAATACTCCTCCAGTCATATTTGATTTCTTTATTCAGTAGGATCGCTTTGCCTTGACTGGAAGATTTTCTCTCAGCTTTTGTATTTTCCTTCTTTCTTTCCTGGCTTATATCAAGACACACTTGTTGGACAACTTCTAGGTTGTTATAAACATATGCACTGCTAGAAGATCTTGGCCCTCATAGATTTTACATTCTAGTAGATGAATAAACAATAAGTTCACAAATTCTTAAAATGATCCTTTCAGATAACAGTGGCTGATATGAGGGAATAGGTAGGATGTTGTTATAGAGTTTAACCATGAGGATGGAACAAGAGTTAAATAAACTTTTCAGGGAACATCTCTTTGGAATGTTGACATTTGAGCTAAGACGTAGGTAATATGTAAAGGAACATTCCAGAAGGATGGAAGAATAAATGAAGAGGTATGTGAAGACCACTGGGAGGTTGGACAGGTGTGTGTGATTCTGATCATGGTGGAACTTGTGGCCCAGGGTGAGAGTTTGTTGCACTAAAATCACTTAACCATATAAATATAATCATTTAATCATATAAAACTGTTATACTGGCTCACTTGGTACAGCATGCAACTCTTGATCTTGGGGTCATGAGTTCAAGCCCCACATTGGGCATAGAGATTAAAAAAAAATTATACTGTTTTGAGCAGAGAAGTGACATAACATGATCTCTGTTGATAAAATATCTCTGACTGAAAAAAGCTTAGTTGGGCTGCTTGTGGAGGTATGTTGGAGAAGGGTAGAATAAGAAGACTTGTTGTAGGCATTGCAGTTAACCAGGTGAGAGACAGGGAGGCTGATATTAGGGAAATGGTGAAGAGATACAGGTGGATACATTTAAGATCTATTTTGGATATAGAATTGAAAGGACTTGAGACACCGGATGAATAATGATGCTATTTACTAGGATGTAGAAGTCTGGGGGAAAAAGAGTTGATGGAAAAAAAATCAGGAGCCTTAGTTTAGGTATATAATGTTTGAAGTTTCTATTAGATATCAAAATGGTGTATTAAGCAAACAGTGTGACCTGGAAGTAAACCAAGAAGAAACTGGAAGATAAACATAATCAGCTGTCCTTGTGGCTGCCTTTGCAGGAGTTATTGGTATTAAGAACCAAAAGGATTGGGTTTTAATGACCACACAGTGACAAGAGTTTGGTTATGTCATATAAAGTAAAGTTAATTGCTGGATCTGAGCTCCTTATGTGAACCTTGGACTTTTAGAACACAATACCAGCAATGACATCATGAATAAAAAATTGCACTTTGGCATAGTGAAATGACAAATGAATTTGTTTATTTTAGTCTGAGTTCTGGGCACAAAAACAGAATTATATCTGACAGTTTGTAACCATAGGCCTACCCTTATGTGGTTTTTGATTTGAATGTATTGCTTCCTTCATCTGATAAACCATAAACTAAGTGATTAATTTTTCATTTAATTAAGATTTATTTGAGCAAGTCAACAATAACATTCAAATTGCCATGAAATATAAAATAATTCAGAAATGAATTCATAACACCCTCTAGTCCATCCATGTTGTCACAATTACAAGACCTCATCCTTTTTTATGGGTGAACTAATGTGACATTGTGTGTCAAATATCCTCAAATTAAAAAATTTAAAAAACTAAACAACCCCTCCCCCAATTGCATTCATTTGTTGAGAACCCAGTTCCTATCAAGTAATAGAAAAAATAAAAAGCCCTGCCTTCCCTGAGCTCAGTCTTAGAGTTCCCTTCTAGACAGAGTAAGCCAGAAACCGTGTCTTCATTCTGAGCATGAAGAGGTGGGAGGTAGTTCATGTGTCATTTGATTCTTCCCATTTAGTTTGGCTCAATCTCCAGGCCAAGTGAACATTCTCTGTTAAAATTCCAAACTTTTAATTATTTCTTCTATGGGGGTTTATCAGTGGACTGTCTCAAAATTATTCATTAAACCCAGGTATCTGGAGCTTTTAGCTGTTGATTTGTTTGATTGACGTCTGTTTTAAGATCCTTGTGAAATAGACCTATCTTTTTCTCTCAATAAGGCATTAGATGCCAAACATAATTTCCATATTATTTTTCTTCTGAGGGCACAGAAATTTGCATAATGGGCCCCTCTAAGCAAAGCCCATCTTTTCAGATGCCATGTTGGACAGATTGTGTGCTCACTAAAAAGGATTTGATTGTGCTGTGTCATTTCCTGCCTACACCTGGGGCCAAACTGAGCCTTACCAGACCAGGCCCTCAGAAGGTGGAATAAAGTAAAAGCAGACTGAAAAAAATGCATCTTCACTAAATGATGGCTTAATATATCAAGCAACATTAGTGGAATCCACAACCAGGTTGATGATGTTTGACAATAAGAAGTCAGGGAAGAGGAGAGCCCTGTGCTTTTTCAAAGTTGATCATGCCCTCCTGTCTTGGGGTGCACATTCATTTGATGGCTAACTCCTAGGGAATAGCACAGGTAAAGGTAGTGGATCTGAGGCAGAGGTCTTGACCAGCTGGCCATAGAGGTGCAGAAAATTGGGTGACTGACATTAAATGTGGATGCATTTTGTATTATTTTT
Source organism: Ailuropoda melanoleuca (assembly GCF_002007445.2). Lineage (NCBI taxonomy): Eukaryota > Metazoa > Chordata > Mammalia > Carnivora > Ursidae > Ailuropoda > Ailuropoda melanoleuca. The sequence continues at coordinate 47,941,108 of NC_048231.1, forward strand.
GAGTTTTCATGGCAGAGTCTGACCATGAAGTGTGTACGCTATCATGGTAAAGTTGAATAGTTGTGATAGATTATGGCTTGTAATACCAGAAGTATTGACTCAGCCTCTTTATAGAAAATGTTTGGTGACCCCTGGACTAGATGGACCTTCACATTCCTTGTGAAGTGGCAGCCCCACAGCCCCTTGATAACTTGATTTTAAGAGTTTTGAGACTGTAGTCTCTCCCCAAAGGGAGCTTATAAATTTCCTTTTCCTGGAGAGCTTAAATGTATGTCTCCCTGATATGATGGGGATGTTGTTGGACCCAAGGGTGAACAAAATCTTTTCTGAGACAACGTCCATTTTCCTGGAGGCCTGCAGTGAACCCCTATTTCCAAATTGAGGGCAGGGCTGCAGAATTTGCCTGCACACTACTTCCTGAGTAAATGAAATAGTGGTAGTAAAAGGCTTTGCAAAGGGAGAATGACTTGTAGATGTAGCATACAAGAGGAAGCTTGGAATTGCTTCTCTGTCTCTGCATTTTTCCCCTTCAGAGCCCTTCTCGGGGGGCTGAGTGCAGGCCTGAGCTTCCTCCAGGAGCTGTCCTGCCTGGGGCTACATCTGAAGCTGACTACTTTCTGAGTAATGAAACAACAACAATGGTGATGATTGTGACACTTTGTGGGCTTTGCTGTGCTGTTCATAGTCACTATCTCAAGAATCCCTGCATTGACTCAGTGAATTAGGTACCTGTATTAGTTTCCCATTTCTGTCATACAAATTACCATAAACTTGGTGACTTAAAACAACACAAATTGTTTATCTTACAGTTCTGGAGGTCAGAAGCCAAATACAGATTTTGCTAAGCTAAAACCAAAGTTTCAACAGGGAGGGCCAATTCCTTCTGGAGATTTGGGGAGAAACCATTTTCTTGCATTTTTCAGCTTCTATAGGTCACCCACATGCCTCTGCTTGTGACCTCTTCCTGCATTTTCAAAGACAGCAATATTAAATTGAATCCTACTTACACTGACATTTGTCTGGTTCTTCTACACAATTCATATTTAAACATAGCTTGTCTAGTTCCAGATCCAGAAGTAGAGGGGTGCTTTTTATCAGGCTAATTCTTACACATAACAATTGCAAACTTTGCATGAAATATTTTTTAAAAACCCAACTATTAGAAACCACTAAGAATAAAGAAAAACAGAATGAAACTGCAGGGAGTTTGACCCTTAAAAGAAAAAAAATGCACTGGGTGAGAATTACACTTAACATGGCTTTTCTCTTGAAAACAATTCCCAGTCCACACACTGTGAAAGTAGCTAGAATTCAAGCAGAAACACAGCATTGTCTTATTGCAGTATCAAACATGGAGCTCAGTGCTGCTAGAGACATTAGAAATTGAGAAAGGAAATCTTGAAGGAGCCACAGAAGGACCCCACAAGTCTCATATACACCATTCCCATATACTTGGCTTACCCATGAAATGTGCAGGGAGAGAATTAAAGGAGCAACAATATAAAGACTGAAAAATCTAAGCAAAACATTAGCTTCTTCCCACCACAGGGGAGGAAAGATTGAAATTTAATCTCATCAAGTTAGAAGCATTTGGACTTTTCCATTGAAATCCCAGAGGGGCTATAATGTTGGAAAAGTATGTCCCAACGATAGGATAAGCTCTAAGGTTAAAACGAAATCTGAAAATTTTGCACTTTAATTGCAAAATGTAACTTCCACATGTACAAAATGATGAATTAGTAACTGCATGCTAGAATAGAAGTAAACACTATTTAGAATAGAATAAGAGAACCAAAGAATCTCTGTCATATCATCTGCAATGTCCACTATACAACATAAAATTATTACATATGGGGATAATTAGCAAAAATGTAACAGCTAAGAGAAAATGTAGTCACTAGGAGCTTATGTTAGAATTAACAGACAGTGACTAAGACAACAATGGTAATATGAACTTAAAGGAAAAGATGGTCACAATAAGTGAATAGATGTTGTATTTCAGTGAAGAAGTGGGAACTACACAAAAAGCCAATGGAAATAGAATGACAGAGAAAGTACAGTATTTAAAATTCAAAACTTAATGGACTAATCTTAACAGCAAATTAGAGATGGAAAAAGGAAAATTCAGTCAGTATGAAGACTAATCAACAGAAATTATCTATGTTGAAGATTTTAAAAAAATGAGAAAAACAGAGCCACAGTGATGTGTGAGACAATATCAGATCATATCAAATACCCTAACATATATGTAAGTGAATTCCAAGATGAAGAGAGAGAGAATGGTGGAAAAAATTTTTTTGAAAAACTAATATCTCCAAATTTCCAAAATTTGGTGAAACAAAATTATCTTACAAGTCTGGGGAGCACAGAGAAATCATTGAAAGAAAGTGATACTGGATGGAAACCTGGATATACAAGAAAGAATGAACAATAACTACATGATAGATATGTAGATAAGTATAACATAATTCTTGCTTTTTCTTCTCTTGATTTCTGTAATGGAGAATTAACTTACTGAAAAATATACAATATTTTGGGGTTTATAACAAGTGTGAATATTAAATAAGTGACAAAAATGGTAGAAAGATCAGGATAATTAAATAAAAATATGTTCCTGCAAGATTTTTTACATTGTATATGCATTGGTAGACTATTAACTCTAAGTAGATTGTCATAAGGGACACATATTGTAATTTTTTAAGTACCACTAAAATGGTAAAAAGACATATGTAAATCATTAAAGGAAATAAAATGAAGTAATAAAAATATTTAATTATACCAAAAGAATTCATAGTAGAAGTAACTGAAGAAAAAAATAGATGAAAAACTTAAAAAAGCAAGATGGTAGTCCTAAATCCTGTCATATTAATATTAACATTATAGATTTCTGGGTTATAAGGCATGGGTTATGAGATCAGATAAAAAAGCAAAGCCCAACTATATGTTGTTTCTGAGAAACTCACTTTAATTCTAGAGACACACAGAGAAAATAAAAGAATGGAAAAACATATACCTTGCAACCTCTAAACATAAGAAAACTCATGTAGTTATGTTAATATAATATAAAGTATTTTTCAAATAGGATTATTACCAAGATAAAGAGTATCAATGTATAATGATACAAAGAAAAATACATAAAGAAGAATAAAAAGTTAGATGCATGTGTGCCTAATAGGAAAGCTTAAAAATACATGTGGCAAAAATGTAGAGAACTAAAAGGAGAAATATACAAAACAATGATAAGAAAATTTAACAACCATTTCTCAGCAGTTGAAAGAACAGTTACACAATATATTAGTAACATCATCAACCACTTTGACCTACTTGGTATTCATAAAACGCTAGACCCAACAACTGTATAATACACATTTCTAGGGTAAAAGAACGTTCTACAGTATAGAACAAGTGCTATGGTGTAAAATGAATGTCAATAACTTTCAGAAGACTAAAATGTTATAAAATATGTCCTATGATGGCAATACAATTAAATTAGATACTAATATATTAAGAACTCCATTAAAAGCTCCCAATTATTGGCAACTAAATAGCATACTTCTAAATAATTTGTAGGTTAAAGATGAAAGCATAAAGAAAAATTATGACATATTTTACAGTGAATAAAAATGAAATATAACAAAACTGTAGGGTACAGAAAAAATGGTTATTTAGAAGAAATTTATTGCTTTGAATGATTATTTTAAGAAGAAAAGGCTTAAATCAATGATCTAATTTTCTTCCATAAAAAGTTTGGAAAATATGAACAAATCAAAGCTAAAGTAAATAAACAGAAGGATAATGAAGATAAGAATAGAAATCAATGAAATAGAAAATAAGCAAACAATAGGATGTGTTTATTCAGCCAAACCTTGGTTCTTTGAGAAAATTAATAACATTGATAAACCTTGAGCAGGAGTGATTAAGAAAAAAAATTGGAAAATACAAATTTCCAATTTGGAATAAAAGAGGAAATATTATACAGGGGCGCCTGGTGGCACAGCAGTTAAGCATCTACCTTTGGCCCAGGGAGTGATCCCGGAGTTATGGGATCGAGCCCCACATCAGGCTCCTCCGCTATGAGCCTGCTTCTTCCTCTTCCACTCCCCCTGCTTGTGTTCCCTCTCTCGCTGGCTGTCTCTCTCTCTGTCGAATAAATAAATAAAATAAAAAAAAGGAAATATTATACAAATCTTAGAGACAAAAATATAAAGGGATATTGTGAATAGTTTATTCTAATAAATTCCTTACCCTAGATGAAATGGGAGATTCCTTGCAGAACAACACAGCAAAACTGACATAATAACAATATGAATATTTCTATACCTAGCAGAATGTGGATAATAAATATTTGTAACACTCTATAATGAGAGCTCCAGACCTGGATGGTTTCATGGGTGAATTCCATGAGTATTTAAGGTAGGAATAATACCAATTTCACACAAATACTTTCAGAATTTTTTCATGAAGAAGGAATACTCCTCATCATTTTTATGAGGCTAGCATATTATTATTAATATTAAAACCAGGAAAGAATATAACAAGTAAATTAAAGAGCAATATCTACTGTAAATGTAGATGCAGAAATTCTTAAAAAATGTTGGCAACATACCCAACATATTTAAGAATGGATAATATGGTAAGATAAAGTAGGGTTAATCCTAGAAATATACAATTAGTTTAACATGAAAAACCAATGTAATTCACCATGTTAACAGAATGAAGGAGATACAAATAGATGACCAAATCAATAGAAGGCACAGAAATTAGATAAAATGCAATACCCACTGAGATAAAATTCTTGTAAAAGAATAAAAGTATAAATTCTGTTACATGAAACAACATGGATAAATCTTAGAAGCAATTATGTTGAATAAAATAAGCAAGACACAAAATAATGAATGCTGTATGGTATTTTATGAAGTTCTATAGCAATAGAAATAAATATAGTCATTGCCTAGGAGAGGAAGGAATTCATTGGAAGTGGGAGTGAGGGGGATTTCTAGGAAGATAGAAATGGTCTGTATCTTGATTTGTTTAACAATCACACCAGTTTACACATTATTCAAAACTCATTGAATTATGCACTTAACTTGTGTTCACCTCACTATATATAAGTGTTATCTCATTGGAAACATAGACAAATAAAAGCTAGCCCAGATTGATGGTATATCTGGGGGTCATGAAAGAAACTAAAACATTTTGGAAGACATAGATCTCCAACCAGCTGAGGAAAAGTCTTGCAAATAAAGTCCCCCTGAGAGTGGTAAGTCCAAATTATAGAAAAATTGAGAAAATAATCTACCATGATCAAGTGTCAGCTGATAATAAATGATTCATATTTAGAGCTCCTGTATAGTGTCCATTGAGTATATACATTAAAAATGATCAAAAACAAAACCCAGAAAGAAAAGAACATGAGGAAAAACAAAAGTCCATGAAAAAATAATAAATGTACTCAATAGAAATAGCTAGAACATCTATAAATGAAAAAATATATAATTTAAATTAGAACTCAATTGGCATATACATTTGAAAGGAAAACAGGAAGGCAGAGGTGAGAAAATTTACCAGAATACAGCATAGGAGTTCAAGAGATTAAAAATAGTAGTAAAGGGACCAGGAAAATAGATTTAAAAGGTCCAGAATACATCACATAGAAATTGTTTTGCATAGAGGGAAAGGAGGAGAGGATATTTTTTTTAAATGTTTGGTACTTCTCCAAAATCAAAGACATTAATTCTTCAGTTCAAAAGCATGAGACTTAAGCATGATTTAAAAATAATTCACTCCCAGGAATATCAGAGTAAAATAGAAGAACATCAGAGACAAAGAAAAGAACTTTAAAGTAGCCCAGGAAAAAAAGATGGATTCCCAAAAGAGAATAACACTCCGAGAGCAGACTTTTCAACAATAGAAATTGCAATAGAAGTTTTCAGAGAACACAACTGTAAACTATAATTCTATATATCTAAATGATATTTTAAGACTAAGGATGAAGTAAAGGAATTTTCAGACAAGGAATGGGAACAGTTGTCCATCCATAGACCCTCACTGAGAAGACTATTGAAGTATATATTCCAGGGGGAGAAAACTCAACCAAGGAGGAGGGAGTCAGATGAAATAATGAATGGCGTTTAAGAAGGTGACACTTACATGAATAAATCTAAACATGTATTGATTGCATATTGGCTATTCAAAGAAAATTCCTATACGGACATACAAGAAACTAGTAGCAGAAGTTCCTTCTTGGGAGAAGGACCTTTAATTTTCTTTATTACTTATAAAATATATAACATTTATGGTAAATAAATGTTCATTTTAAATAACTTACTTAGAGTTGAAATATTTTTTTCTTAAGAAATGCAATTTTTATTCTTTATTCAAATACAGTAGCCCTTTGAAGGGGGTTAAGGGTCTTGACTCCCTACACAGTTGAAAATCCACGTAACTTTTGACTCCCCCCAAATATCACTACTCTTACCCTACTGTTGAATGGAAGCCTTCCTGATAACATAAAGTCAATTAACACTCATTTTGTATGTTATATATGTTATATACTATATTCTTACAATAAAGTAGGCTAGAAAAAAGAAAATGTTATTAAGGAAATCATAAGGAAGAGAAAATATAGTATTTCACTATATTTACTAAAAAAAATTACACCTAGTGGGATGCCTGGGTGGCTCAGTCAGTTAAGTGTCTGTTTTCAGCTCATGTTCCCAGGGTCCTGGGATCAAGTTCCATATTGGGCTCCTTGCTTGGCACAGAGCCTGCTTCTCCCTCTGCCTGCTGCCCCCCCTGCTTGTGTTCTCTCTCTTTATCTCAATCTTTCTCTGACAAATAAATAAAATCTTTTAAAAAATTACCCCTAATGAGACTTACCCAAAAGAAAAGAGAAAGGACACAAATCACAAATGAAAGAGGAGAGATCACAACTAACACCACAGAAATACAAACAATTATAAGAGAATATTATGAACAATTATATGCCAACAAATTAGGCAATCCAGAAGAAATGGAGAAATTCCTAGAAACATAAACTACCAAAACTGAAACAAGAGGAAATAAAAAACCTGAACAGATCAATAACCAGTAAAGAAATTGAAGCAGTAATCAAAAATCTCTCAACAAATAAGAGTCCAGGGCCAGAGGGCCACCCAGCAGAATTCTACCAAACATTTAAAGAAGAATTAATACTTATTCTTCTGAAGTTGTTTCAAAAAATAGAAATGGAAGGAAAACTTCCAAACTCAATCTATGAGGCCAGCATTACCATGATTCCAAAACCAGACAAGGACCCTACCAAAAAGGAGAATCACAGACCAATATCCCTGATGCAAAAATTTTCAACAAGATACTAGCTAATAGGATCCAACAGTACATTAAAAGAATTATTCACCATGATCAAGTAGGATTTATTCCTGGAATGCTGTGGTGGTTCAATATCCACAAATCAATCAATGTGATACAACACATTAATGAAAGAAAGGACAGGAATCATATGATCCCACTAAAAAAAAGATGGTGGAGGAGTAGGGGACCCTATTTCAACCAGTCCCCTGAATTAAACAGGATATCTACCAAACCATCCTGAACACCCACAAAATCAGCCTGAGATGTAAGAAGATAAATCTCGATCTCTACAAACAATATCTGTGGTGGTTGGTCCTGAGGTATGAAGCAGGGAACTGAGATTCTGTGGTCAGATATTGGAAGATAAACAGAAGGGAGAAGGAGCCTCTGTGAACTTGCACTGGGAAGGCAAAAGCCTCCTTTGCTGGGGACTAGGCACAGACTCACAGACTGGTAGCAGTCGTGGTGGGGAAAGGACATCAGGACAGCTCCCCAGACTGAAACCTGGAGCTACAGGGGTGCACGTGCCAACTGGGGAAGCTGGCAGTTTTAGAAGCACAAATGGCAGAGACATGCTTGGCCCTGGGGGCAACATCTGGGAGTGCTTCTGTGGGGTGCACAACCCAGAAGACTGCGGTTTTTAGCAGCACAGACCGAAACAGAGACAGTGTGGCCTGGAGAGCTCAATGAAGAGCAGACTGCGATTTCTCTGTTCTGAGACAGAGGTTTGGATTTGGTCACTTCTGCTCTGACATGGAAAGCCACCAGGGAAAGCCACCAGCGAACAAAAGCACACAAAAGTCAGTTTTCATTGAGCCCATCCCCCCCAACAGGGGGCAGGGTAACTCTGCCCAATCAGGGTTGCCTGAGTAACAGCTCAGCAGACCCCTCCCTCAGAAGACAGGCTGGAAGAACAAGAAGATGACATCCACAAGGTTCCTATAAAACAGGTGCATCTTGCTTGGGTTGTGGTTAATGCTTTGGACACTGTACATTCCCTCAACCACCTCTCAACAGAGTGACTAAGAGGAGGAACCCCCAACAAAGAAAAGAATCAGAGACTGTGGCCTCTGCCACAGACCTAATGGATATGGATATAACCAAGATGTCAGAAACAGACTTCAGAGTAACAATTATGAAGTTGATATCTAGGTTGGAGAAAAATATTAGTGACAATATAGTATCTCTAAGGGCAGAAATGAGATCTAATTAGGCCAAACTTAAAAATATTATGAACAAAATGCAGTCAAAACTGGATACTCTGACTGCCAGGGTAAACAAGGCAGAAGAATGAATTAGTGAGCTAGAAGATAAGATGATAGAAAAGAAGGAAACTGAGGCAGCATGGGAAAAACAGATTAAACCCCAAGGGATCAAACTGAGGGAGATTAATGACTCAATGAAACATTCCAATATCAGAATTATTGGGATCCCTGAGGGGATGTAGAGAGAGAGAGGTCTAGAAGATATATTTGAGCAAATTATAGCTGAGAACTTCCCTAATCTGAGGGAGGAAACAAGCATTTGTGTCCAAGAGGCAGAAGACCCCTCCCAAGATCAATGAGCACAGACCAATGCCACAACATCTAATAGTACAATTTGCAAATCTTAGATCCAAGAAAACAATCTTGAAAGTGTGGAGGGGGAAGAGATTTCTTACATACAGAGGGAGAAATATCAGAATAATGTCAGACCTGTCCATAGAGACCCGGCAAGCCACAAAGGGCTGGCAAGAATATTCAGGGTACTAAATGAGAAGAACATGCAGCCCAGGATACTGTATCCAGCAAGTCTGTAATTCATAATGGATGGAGAGATAAGGAGCTTTCAAGACTGGAAGATATGGAAAGAATATGTGACCACCAAGCAGGCCCTGAAAGAAATATTAAGGGGAGTTCTATAAAAGAAGAAAGACCCCAAGAATGATATAGAACAAAAATTTACAGAGACAATCTATAGAAACAAGGACTTCACAGGCAACATGATGAAAATGAAATCATATCCTTCAATAATCACTCTCAATGTGAATGGTATAAATGCTCCAATGAAATGGCACAGGGTTGCAGGTTGCAGATTGGATAAAAAGACATGACTCATCCATATGCTGTCTACAAGAGACTCATTTTGAACCTAAAGATACATCCAGACTGAAAGTGAAGGGATGGCGAACCATTTTTCATGCCAACGGACATTTCTTTCTTCAAAATAAAGCTGGGGTAGCAATTCTCATATCAGACAAATTAGATTTTAAGCTAAAGACTGTAGTAAGAGATACAGAAGAACACAATATCATTCTTAAAGGGTCTATCCAACAAGAGGATCTAACAATTGTAAATATCCATGCCCCCAAATTGGGAGCAGCCAACTACATGAGCCGACTGTTAACCAAATAAAGAAACATATTGATAACAATATGTTAATAGTAGGAGTCCTCAACACTCCACTCTCAGCAATAGACAGATCATCTAAGCAGAAAATTAGCAAAGAGACAAGAACTATGAATGACACATTGGACCAGTTAGACTTCATAGATATATACACAACATCCCACCCTAAAACAACAGAATATTCATTCTTCTCGAACACACATGGAACTTTCTCCAGAATAGATCACATTTGGGTCACAAATCAGGTCTCAACTGATACCAAGAGACTGAGATTATTCCCTGCATATTCTCAGATCACAATGCTTTGAAACTGGAACTCAATCATAAGAAAAAATTTGGAAGAAAGTCAAACAGTTGGAAGCTAAAGACCATCCTACTTAAAAATGTTTGGGCCAACCAGGAAATCAAAGAACTTAAACATTTCATGAAAACTGATGAGAATGAAAACATAGCAGTCCAAAACCTAAGAGGGAAACATATAGCCATCAAAGCCTCACTCAAAAAAATAGAAAAATCCCAAATATACAAACTAACTATATACTTTAAAGAACTGGAGAAAGAACAACAAATAAAGCCTAAGCCAAACAGGAGAAGAGAAATAATTAAGATTAGAGCAGAGATCGATGAATTAGAATCCAGAAACACAGTAGAGCAGATCAACGAAACTAAAAGCTGGTTCTTTGAAAGAATTAATAAGATCGTTAAACCACTGGCCAGACTTACCCAAAAGAAAAGAGAAAGGACCCAAATTAATAAAATTATGAATGAAAGGGGAGAGATCATGACTAACACCAAGGAAATAGAAACAATTATTAGAAATTATTATCAGAAACTATTTACCAATAAATTAAGCAACCTGGAAAAAATGGATGCCTTCCTGGAAACCTATAAACTACCAAGACTGAAACAGGAAGAAATTTACAGGCTGAATAGACCAATAACCAGTAACAAAATTGAAGCAGCGATGCAAAACCTCCCAAAAAACAAGAGTCCAGGGCCTGACGGATTCCCTGGGGAATTCTACCAAACATTCAAAGAAGAAATAATACCTATTCCCCTGAAGCAGTTTCAAAAAATAGAAACAGAAGGAAAACTTCCAAACTCATTCTATGAGGCCAGCATTACCTTGATCCCCAAACCAGGTGAAGATCCCATCAAAAAGTAGAATTACAGACCAGTACCCCTGATGAATATGGATGCCAAAATTCTCTGCAAGATCCTAGCTAATAGGATCCAACAGTACATTAAAAGGAGTATCCATCACAACCAGGTAGCGTTTATTCTTGGGATGCAAGGGTGGTTCAATATTAGCAAATCAATCAGTGTGATAGAACACATTAATTAGAGAAGAGACAAGAACCACATGATCCTCTCAATTGATTCAGAAAAAGCATTTGATAAAATACAGCATCCTTTCCTGATTAAAACTCCTCAGAGTGTAGGGATAGAGTGAACATTCCTCAATCTCATAAAAACCATCTATGAAAAGCCACAGTGAATATCATTCTCAATGGGGAAATGTTGAGTTCCTTAAGATCAGGAACACAACAAGGATGCCCGCCTTCACCAATGTTGTTCAACATATTACTAGAAGTCCTGGCATCAGAAATCAGACAACAAAAGGAAATAAAAGATATTCAAATTGGCAAAAAAGAAGTCAAACTCTCTCTTCACAGATGACGTGATTCTTTATGTGGAAAACCCAAAAGACTCCACTCCACTAGAACTCATATATCAATTCAGTAATGTGCAGGATACAAAATCAATGCACAGAAATCAGTTGCTTTCCTATACACTAACAATGTAACTGTAGAAAGAAATATGAGGGAATTGATTCCATTTACAATAGCACCAAAATCATAAGATACCTTGGAATAAACCTAACCAAAGAGGTAAAGGATCTATACTCTAGAACCTACAGAACACTGATGAAAGACATTGACGAAGACACAAAGAAATGGAAAAACATCCCATGCTCATGGATCAGAAGAATAAACATAGTTAAAATACCTATACTGCCCCCAGCAAACTATACTTTCAATGCCATCCCCGATCAAAAATACCTATGTCATTTTTCAATGCGCTGGAACAAACAATTCTAAAATTTGTATGGAACAAAAAAAGACCCTGAATCACCAAGGAAATGTTGAAAAAGAAAAACAAAGCTGGGGGCATCACGTTGCGTGATTTCAAGCTGTACTACAAAGCTGTGATCACCAAGACAGCATAGTACTGGCACAAAACCAGACACACAGATCAATGGAACAGAACAGAGAGCCCAGATATAGACACTCAACTCTATGGTCAACTAATTTTGGACAAAGCAGGAAAAAATATCCAATGGAAAAAAGACAGTCTCTTCAGTAAATTGTGCTGGGAAAGTTGGACAACTATGTACAGAAGAATGAAACGTGACCATTTTCTTACAACATACACAAAGATAAACTCTAAATGGATGAAAGACCTCAATGTGAGACAAGAGTCCATCAAAATCTTAGAGGAAAACACAGGCAGTAACTTCTTCTACATTGGCCACAGCAACTTCTTTCAAGACATGACTCCAAAGGCAAGGGAAACAAAAGCAAAAATGAACTTTTGGGACCTCATCAAGATAAAAAGCTTCTGCACAGCAAAGGAAACAAAACAAAGAGGCAACCCACCGGAATGGGAGAAGATATTTGCAAATGATACTTCAGATAAAGGGTTAGTATCCAAGATCTATAAAGAACTTCTCAAACTCAACACCCAAAAACCAAATAATCAAATCAAAAAAATGGGCAGAAGACATGAACAAGCACTTCTCCAAAGGCATACAAATGGCTAACAGACACATGAAAAAATGTTCCAGATCACTAGCCATCAGGGAAATTAAAATCAAAACCACATTGAGATACCACCTTATACCAGTTAGAATGGCAAAAATTGACCAGGCAAAAAACAACAAACATTGGAGAGGATGTGGAAAAGGGGAACACTCTTACACTGTTGGTGGGAATGCAAGCTGGTACAGCCACTTTGGAAAACAGTGTGGAGGTTCCTCAAAAAGTTAAAAATAGAGCTACCCTCTGGGAGGAGGTTAAGATGGCAGAGGAGTAGGGGACCCCTTTTTCAGCCGGTCCCCTGAGTTGAACTGGATAGGTACCAGACCAGCAGGAACATCCACAGAATCAGCATGAGACACAGGAAGATACTTCTGGATCTCTACAAATAAACATCTCCAGCGCTGAGTATCGAGGTACAAAGCAGGGAGCCCTGAAACCGCGCATAGATATCGGAAGATAAACAGAAGAGGGAGGGAGCCGCCATGTCAAGGCGCCCGGAAGCGGTAGCCACCTGCATGGGGGAGCAGACAGACCGCGGAACCGCGCACTTGAGACAGCAGCCTGAGAACGGGAGCTCCGGGAGCGTGCGCAGGTCGGCTGGCGGCTGGCGGGCCACCTGCACGGGGGAGCAGGCAGACTCGCGGACGGCACCCGCGAGACAGCAGACTTAGAACGGGAGCTCCGGGAGCGCGCACAGGGTGGCTGGCGGGCCACCTGCACCGGGAAGCGGGCGGACTGCAGACCCGCACCCTGGAAACAGCAGACTGAGTCCGTGAGCCGGGAGCGTGCACCACGAAGCATCTCACGGAGCTACGGAGCTCCAGTGTGCTCACTGGATCGAGGCTGAGGCTGGGAGCTCCGGGAGCGTGTGCGGGGCGGCTGGTGGCTGGCGGCTGGAGGGCCACCTGCACGGGGGAGCAGGCAGACTCACGGTCAGCACCCGTGAGACACCAGACTGAGACGGGGAGCTCTGGGAGCCCGCGCAGGGCGGCTGGCGACTGGTGGCTGGAGGGGTTGGAAACACAAAGGACAGAGATGCGCCGGCCCTGGAAGTGAGGGCTGGGATGCTGGGTGTGGGGCGCACAGCCTGGGATGCTGCAGGGTTGAGCAGCACCAACAGAAACAGGGTTAAAGTGGCCAGAACATCAGTGGAGAATGATCCGCAATCCCTCTGTTCTGAGACAGAGGCTGAATTTCAGCCGCTGCTGCTCTGACTCTCAGAAGAGGCATAGCAAACCGCCAGGGAAAGCCGCCAGAGAACAAAAGCCCGGAAATACCGGCTCACAGGGTGCCCATCCCCATCCCCCAACGCAGGGGACACGGAGACTCTACCCAAACAGGGTTTTCTGAGTACCGGCCAGCAGGCCCCTCCCCCAGAATGCAGGCTGAAAAATCAAGAAGCCCACCACCCAGAGCGCCTGAGTGGCTCAGTCACTAAGCGCCTGTCTTTGGATTAGGGTGTGATCACAACATTCCGGAAAGGAGTCCCTCATCCGGCTTCTCCACCGGGAGCCTGCTTCTTCCTCTCCCACTCCCCTGCTTGGGTTCCCTTTCTTGCTGACTGTCTGTCTCTCTCTCTCAAATAAATAAATAAAATCTTTAAGGAAGAAGCCCACATCCCTAAGATCTCTATAAAACAAGGGCGCACGGCCTGGGTCCCAGTCAACACTTGGGCTCTGGACAACCCTGCAATCTCTCTTCATCAGAATGACGAGAAGGAGAAGTCCCCCCCAGCAAAGAAAAGATAATGAGTCTGTGGCCTCTGCCACAGAATTGGCCTCGGCCACAGAATTAATACATACGGATGTATCCCAATTATCAGAAATGGAATTCAGAGCAACAATGGTCAAGATGATGAGTAAACTTGAAAAAAGCATCAGAGAAAGCGTTGCTGAGAATATAGAATCCCTAAGGGCAGAAATGATAGCGAATTTGACAGAAATTAAAAATTCTATGAGCTAAATGCAGTCAAAACTAGAGGCTCTGATGGCCAGGGTCACTGAGGCAGAGGAACGCGTTAGCGAATTGGAGGATGGGTTAGTAGAAGAAAAAACGAAAATAGAAGCTGGTCTTAAAAAAATCCACGCCCACGAATGTAGATTACGGGAGATTACTGACTCTATGAAACGATCCAATGTCAGAATCATCGGCATCCCTGAAGGGGTGGAGAAAAACAGAGGTCTAGAAGAGATATTTGAACAAATTGTAGCTGAAAACTTCCCTAATCTAGCAAGGGAAACAAGCATTCGTGTCCAAGAGGCAGAGAGGACCCCATCCAAGCTCAACCAGGACAAACCTACGCCACGGCATGTCATAGTGCAATTCGCAAATATTAGATCCAAGGATACAGTATTGAAAGCGGCCAGGGCAAAGAAATTTCTCACGTACCAAGGCAAAGGTATCAGGATTACGTCAGACCTGTCTACAGAGACCTGGAATGAGAGAAAGGCTTGGGGGGGCATTTTTAAAGCTCTTTCAGAGAAAAACNTCTGGTCTTAAAAAAATCAATGCCCACAAATGTAGATTACGGGAGATTACTGACTCTATGAAACGATCCAATGTCAGAATCATCAGCATC